>NC_044382.1:12220644-12521614 GCF_006542625.1 Nomascus leucogenys | reverse complement strand
TGGCCAGAGTAGGTTCTTGGATGAATGGACATAATTATGTGAGACCAAAATAGTTTCTGCCATGAGATATTTTATGCCATGATACCACAAGAACCAGTTCTCTTGCTTATACATTGGAATGTCTTTAGGAAAAATGAACAAAAATTGAATTATTTATATTTCATATTATAGATGTCATTTCTACCTACCTATAGCAACTGACATAGGATACTTGGATTCTCAGAAAACTGAGACCTCCTAGAAAAATTAATATTTATGTTAGAATAGCAGAATTCATGGGAGCAATTTTTATAGCATGTATTTACTGAGCACTTATGTAATAAGCATTGTCTTTGTTTTCCTTGCTTTAATTCTCTAATATTTATAGTGCAAATTCTCTAATATTTATAGTGCTACCTTGACAATCTTTATCTTACATATAAAGAAATGAAGCTTGGGCTAAATATACAAATGAGTCAATGCCCTTTGAAAAGCAAAAAAGAAACAACTCAGCCTGGCTGGCCCTAATGAAGGCAGCAAGACAGGTCCAAACCGTCTGTACCAAAAACGTCACGAATTCAGATGTAACTTAGGAGGTCATTGCACCTTTAAGTCTCTTCTTTTGGGTAGGTATTGTGTTTTACATAAATTTGCAGAAAGAGATCACAATCTAATAAAAGTCTCAAGTTTAATCCTCAAAAGGAAGCAGATTTATTTGTGTCGCTTTCTCCTGGGCTCCAATTTCCTAATCACATATATATTAATGCTGGCAGAACTTGTCTTTGAGAGGTACAGCTCTTACCAACCTTAGGAAGTGGTAAAAGATTCTGCTACTTGACTCTCTTTTTACATTTTTGGTTCATATCAGTATCCTATCAGAGTTTACATTGCCAATGTGAATCCTGCCATTTGCAGGAATTAGGACAAATCCTAGTGGTTTGGGCAGCAATGTGCTAAAAAATGTTTAACAAATGACTCTCCAGAAAAAAAAAGTATGCACATATATATGGATACATAAGTTTAGCGTGAACGTTATAATACATAGGACACAAGTTACAAATAGTAACAAAATATGTGATATTCTTTATTGTAAATTTTATGCAGCCAATTATTTTTTGAAGACTGTTCCTTTGGTTTTTGTCAAACTCTGGTATTTATTGCCAATGTGCTGGTAATAATTGATCAACTACTATAGCACATTCTAACATGAATATTGGTATTTTAATTTACATTCATAAGACAAAACAATAAATATATTGGAACATCACTAATTCACCAATGACCGACTTCTTTGCTGATTCAAATAATTGTTTTCAAGCACTAAGATAATATTTCTTAATTTTGTTTGTACTATTAATAATGTTACAGCTACAGACATGAGTTTGAAATTTATCTATATTATTAATATTTTCTCCATTACTTTCTTAACCCTAGGCTAAGGGTCACCAACTACAGCCCACAGGGGAAATCTGGCCTGCCACCTGTCTTTCTAAATAAAGTTTGATGGAGTACTACTAGCTTATTTGTTTGTGTATTGTCCGTGTCTACTTTTATGTTAGAACCACACAGTTGAGTAGTTGCTGCAGAAAACATATGGTGCACAAAGTATAAATATTTATTCTCTGGCCCTATAGAGGAGATCTGTATTTTCAGTCAAAATGATAAATTGAGCCCTGATTTGTGGTGTTTGCTGGTTTCCATAGTATAAACATTTCCACTCTGTTTTCAAGCTATCAATACAATATGACTAATGATAACAACTAAGTATAGAGTTGCGGAGAAATGCTCAGTAGCACATCATTGGATGGAATTTGCGCCATACCCATGCAAGCGGGGGGTAAGCAAGTCCAAGAACGTAAGATAAGAGTAAAACGTGGTAAATTTTACTTAAGTTATAAAGTTGTAGATTGAATTATCTCTCTCAAAAAAGATACGTTGAAATTCTAAAACCTTTGGTACCTGTGAATGTGGACTTTATTTGGAAATACGGTCTTTGCAAATGTGATGAAGTTAAGATGAGGTCATACTGGATAATGGTGAGTCCTAATTTCAATGGAGAGAAAGATTTGATGACAGAGAAGAGACACACGGAAGGCCCTGTGACGACAGAGTCAGAAATTGAAGCTATACTGGCACAAACTAAGGGATGCCAAGGATTACCAGCACTCACCAGAAATTGGAAAAAGCAAGGAGGAATTTCCTCCCCCTTTCCCCCTTCCTGAGCATTCAGAGGGAGCCTGGGAACAATTTGACTTCGGACTTCCAACCTACAAAACTTGTGGTAACTTTGTGGTAATGTATAGCAGTGGCTTTTGGAAAAGAATACTGAAGCTGTTGACCTTTGAGTATTTACTACTTCTGTTTTTCACATAATTAATTCCATTGTATATTTATATAATTTAATTTTTAATAATGACTATGTTGAATAAGTGTGCAGAATTCCTGAAGATTTGACAAAATAATGAACTAGTTTGGGCCTGCTCCAGCACACCATTCTTAAAACAATCAGGAGTGACAAGGCTACGTGTTCCCCTGGGGGAGGGAAGAGAGTTAGAGCCCAGCTTTACTTCCAGCCTTCCATGGTTCTAGAAAGCCAGTTTTGCTTAGTGGGAAATAACAATGAGAGATATTAGGGAGCAAATAAAGCTCAGTCCTTGCTGTTTAAGCTTTAAGTTTTGGATCTGATTTGTCTGAAAGGAACTGAAATGAGAGCCCAAGTCATAAGCATAAGAAATGAAATTTGATTTTGAAATTCACCTGATTGTGTTGCCTCACCTTTTGATGTGATTCCTGTTTCAGTGAAGACTGGCTCAGGTAGTGCATGGGACTGAATATCAGTTGCCCAATCTTGGACTACAAAATAAAGCAGCAAAATAAATGAGGTGGGATCTGTTTTGAACCTTAATTTAGAAACAAAAAGGTTTAGAATTTTCAAAAGTACATGATTCATTGCCTAATTTTATTGGTATTTTCTTTCCTTTTTTATTTTTTATTTTTATTTTTGAGACTGAGTCTTGCTCTGTCACCAGGCTGGAGTGCAGTGGCGCAATCTTGGCTTACTACAACCTCTGCCTCCTGGGTTCAAGTGATTCTCCTGCCTCAGCCTCCCAAGTAGCTGGGACTACAGGCGCCCGCCACCATGCCCAGCTAATTTTTGTATTTTTAGTAGAGTCGGGGTTTTCACCATGTTGGCCGGGATGGTCTCGATCTCTTGACCTCATGATCCACCTGCCTTGGCCTCCCAAAGTGCTGGGATTACAGGCGCGAGCCACTGTGCCCGGCCTTCTTGTGTATTTTCAAAGAGTATTTTCCCCAAACTTCAGATACGTAGTAAATCCTAGTAGCATATAGCTCTTAAATGCATATGTAGACATTTTAATTGTAGTAGCATTTTGTGTTGAAACTGCTCATCCTCTGCCAAAGGAATACACATTCTATATCTCATTATTTTAAGCTTGAAGAGCAAACTGCTAAACATTTAGTAATGGGAAGACGTGTTTAGTAATAGAATCATGTTAACCATAAATAAGCATTAGATATGAAGGTCAATTGAGTAAAGACCAAGTTCTTTATTACTAATGAAGTGACAGATGCAAGTCCTTTCTCTCACCTTTTTTATCCCTTTCTATTCAGTGGTGAGAGAAGTTGATATTTGCTGACACTGTACAATCATTTGAAAGTTAGATTTCTGGTTTCCTGTTGACAGATCAGCTTCTAACTCCTCAAGGTCAAAAGTACTATTTTATATTCTGCCAGTAACTACAGGGAATTCTGATCCATAGGTTATCTCTTTAAAGAAAAGTCCTTTGGTATACTAAGTAATTGGACTGTTGTCCTTTTCCTCTCTGCCTGTGTTTAACCAATAATATGAGGATTTCATTATCATCATCTCCCAGATTGTTCTCTTGGCTTAATTTGGACATTTATTGAAACACTCCTTTTGTTGCATAAACGTTGCCTGTAACAGAGGGACTGTACTGATTTTACAATGAGGGAACCCTGTTTTGCACTATGTATTGTATGTTGCTCTTTAGCTTGTTCACTAATAATAATGCTATAGCCCTGGATACCAAACCCCAGTTAGGCAGAAATTCTAAAGGTGAAATCACATCCCTTGGAAATATTTTGATGCATGGAATGATAATGCTTCATCTCATGGAGTGGAAAAAAGTATATAACTAACATTTGATATTTGACATTTTAAAGGTAACTTGCAACTTAACAAGAAAAGTGATGATTGGGTAAACTAAAATAATATATTCAGCCTCTAAGTTACACAGTCAAACCCCTGACATAGAGGACAAGACGAGAAAGGCATTCTTTTCAAAATTTTTAACTCATCATGCCATAGGCTATTTCATAGGTTTCTAAATAAAATGATTAAAGGGAAAGTTTTTTTTTCCTATTTTTTAACCTATATAGAAATAAGAGTGCTAGTACTGTTTTTATTGTGGATAATTTGTGGTATTGTGTTTTTATAGAAGGAAATTTAATATGATATTTTTGTAAGGCATCAAATTGATTTTCATACTTTAATTTCCATTAATCCATTAAATTTCAGGACCATTAGGAATAAGTAAAAGGAAATTGTCCACAGATACACACACACACACACACACACTCATTTCTACTCTTGCCCCAAAGATACATTTTAATCAACTCTATCTTCTGCTGTTGTTTGGTGTCTATTACCATTTAATGTTCTAGGCATGACTTCTAGGCATTTTCTTATTGTTTTCAGTCACATAGAGAGAGCTCAGAGGAAGGAAAGCTGCAACTTGATGAAGATTATACTGATGTTCTTTGGCAACATAGGTCCTCTTTGGCGGAAGAGGCCATCTTCAGTATGGGGTGCAGACTCTTAGAAAATAATATTGGAATTCCTCTAGGTTGAATATTAAAATAGCCATGACACTTGAGGAAATCACTCTTAGGGTCCATGCTTAAATTAGATTCTTGTAAAGTTGCATGATGTTTTTAGGTATGCATCTAAGAGAAACAAAAATATATGTCCACAAAAGCCTTGTACGAGGATATTCACAGCAGCCTTACTAGTAAGAGCTACAACCTAGAAACAATCCTTCTCTCTCCTGTCTAACTAGAAGAGGATAGATTATTGAATAAAGGATATCTTTATTTATAATGGAATACTACAAGGGAGTAAAAAGGGGGCAAAGATCTACACTGGTTAATTTCAAAGACATTATGTTGAGGGAAAGAATTCAGGCTCAATAGCCTAAGTATTCTATACTTCCAGTTCTTCAAAGTTCTAGAACAGGCAAAGCAAATCAATGGTGATGAAAATTAGAAGAGTTCTTGCTTTGAGTGAGGGGAGTGAACTGGGCATGAAGAAGCATGAGAAATAGTTCTAGGATGAAGGAAATGCCCTATATCTTAACAGGCATGTAGGTTACTGGTGTATATATTTGTTAAAATTGATTGTGTTCTTAAGATCTATGCATTCACTCTGTGTAAATTATACCTCACTATAAAGTCACCAGGTGCTTTGGAGAAAATAATGATTTTTAAGTTACTTTTTTATACATAATAATTTGCCTTCCTCCAATTCTCTTAATTTTTTCACAATACAATCCCATCTACTATATTATTTTATCCTGTGGTTAATAAAGCATGGATGGAAGGCTTCTGACAAGAGTAGGGAGCACTAGAAATCTGTCTCCCTACCTACACAAAAATTGCACTGGCAGAATCAGTCTGATGTAAATATTTTGAAACTCTGGAATCTGTTGAAGGCTTGCAACTTCCAAGGGAAGGCTTAGATGGTACATTTCAGTTAATTTATGACCATTTCACCTCATAGCACAGTAAGAGCTACCCATCCCTTGTCCCCAGCAGCTTGCACACAGATTGCAGGGCCAGGGTGGATGAAAAATAACCCTGCTTTCCAAATGTCAGATATCTTTGCTGTGATTACTGACTTCTGTTTCTGATCACAGAGGTGCAGACAAAGAGGCAGTGCCCACTTTTGTTGTGACTCCCCCTCCTTATTGTTGCAAGCCAATTGTCCTCTAATTGAAATGATTTCCAGGGAACTTAAAGGACCAATAAATTTTTCTCCTTCATTTCTCTCATTTTCCTCCTTTTGGGAGCCAGACATTGAAAACAAGGATATTGAAAAGTAATTGCAGGCCAGGTGTGGTGGCTCTCGC
Source organism: Nomascus leucogenys (assembly GCF_006542625.1). Classification (NCBI taxonomy): domain Eukaryota; kingdom Metazoa; phylum Chordata; class Mammalia; order Primates; family Hylobatidae; genus Nomascus; species Nomascus leucogenys. Next base: position 12,515,465 of record NC_044382.1, on the reverse strand, counting down.
CTGTAATCCTAGCACTTTGGGAGGCTGAGGCAGGTGGATCACCTGAGGTCAGGAGCTCAAGACCAGCCTGGCCAACTTGGTGAGACCCCATCTCTACTTAAAATACAAAAATTATCCAGGCATGGTGGTGAACACCTGTAACCCCAGCTACACAGGAGGCTGAGGCAGGAGAATCACTTGAACCCAGGAGATGGAAGTTGGAATGAGCCAAGATCATGCCACTCACCACTGCCTTCCAGCCTAGGCAACAGAGTGAGATCCTGTCTCAAAAAAGAAAAGTAATTTCATATATGTAGAAATTAGAAAGTCATTGTCCATGCACAGGGGAAGACACAGGCTCAGAGAGCACCAGAGAAGACTTTGAGTTTATACCTCTAACTAATCTTCTATACAGATACAGCCTACAACAATAAAAAACCAAAAGCAAAACCAAACAAAAACACCAGCAAACCTGAGAGAAGGGAGGAAATAGAATTTCCAGAGTTATCACATTATTAAAATAAAATGTCCAGGGTACTACACACACAAATCACAAGGCATACAAAAAAATAGAAAAGCATGGCCCATTCAAAGGAGAGAAATGAATGAACAGAAACTCTTCCTGAAAAAGAGCTGATGGTGGATCTACTAGACAAGTACTTTAAAACTACTGTCTTACAAAACAAATTGGGCAAGTTTAAGGCATAGAAAAAGTCAAGAAAACAATGTATAACAAAATGGGAATACCAATTAAAAATAGAAAACCTAAAAAAATTCTGGAACTGGAAAGTACAATAACTAAAATAAAAATTTACTAGAGTGATTTAAAGACAGATTTAAACAGGCAAAAGAAAGAATCTGAACTTGAACATAGGAGAGTGGAAATTATCAAGTTTGAGGAACAAAAATAAAAAATTCTTTGAAGTGAATAGGCCTAAGGGACTTGTAGGACACCATCAAGTGAACAACATCACATTGTAGGATCTCAGAAGGAGAAGAGAGACAAAGAAAAAGGCAGAGAAAATACTTAAAGGAAGAGTCTGAAATCTTCCCAAATTTGATGAAGGACATAAATATTAACATCCAAATAGCTTAACTAACTTCAAATATAATGCATTCAAAAAGGCAGACGCACACCAAGACATATTATAATTAAACTGTGGAAAGACAAAGAATTTTGAAAGCAACAAGGGAAAAGCAACTTGTCATATACAAGGGCTTCTTACTAAAATTATTAGCAGAATTCTTATAAGATATATTCAAAGAAAATAACCAAGAATTCTGTATCCCACATAATTCTTCTTAAAAACTGAAAGAGAAATTAGGACTTCCCATATAAACAAAACTTTATGACTTTTTTTTCCCCAAGATCTACTATGAAAGAAATTATAAAGGTAGTCACTCAGGTTGAAATGAAAGGACATTAGACAGTAAAACTTGAATTCCTATGAAGGAATAAAAATCTCTGTAAAAGTAAATACAGGGGAAATAATAAATTTATTGTAACAATGGTGTGTGAGTCCACTTTTTGTTTCCTTTGTGATTTAAGAGACTAATATATATTTTAAAAATTATTAGATTAAAAGGTAGTATTATAACTGTGGCTTGTAACTCTACATTTATTCTCTGGACAGTTTAAAAGACCAATGTTTTTTAAAATTAATTAGCTTATGTTTTTGGACACACAATGTATAAAGATGTAACTTTGTGACATCAATGACTAAAAGAAGTGGGGACTGAACTGTTAAAAAAGCAAATCTTTTGTAGGTTGTTTAAGTTAAGCTGTTATAAATTCTAATCAGAGTGTTATAACTTAGGATGTTACATAAAATCCTCATTGTAACTACAAGGACAATAGTTAAAGCACATAACCCTAAAAAAAAAAAAAGAGAATGTAAACATTTCACTACAAAGAAAATCAACTAAATACAAAATAAGTCAGTAATACAGAATGAGGAATAAAAAAGCTAAAAGACATATGGAAAACAAATAGTAAAATGATTTAGGTAAGTCCTTCCTTTGCATTCATTGCTTTACATATAAATTGGCTAAACTCTTAAATAAAAAGACACAGGTAGCAGAATGGATGTTTAAAAATAATTCAACTATATGCTGTCCCTAACAGTCTGACTTTAGATCCAGACACACATAGGTTGAAACTGAAAGGATGAAAAACGATATTCCATCTAAATAGTAACCAAAACAGAGCAGGACTGGCTTATACTATATATGACAATACAGACTAAGTCAAAAAAGTTTTTAGGAGACAAAGACATTACATATTAACAAAAGTTTCAATACAGCAAGATCTAATAATTACAAATATTAATTTACCTGATAACAGACCATCAAAATATATAAAGAAAAATGGACAGAAATGATGAAAGATATAAACAGTTCTACAGTAATAATAGGAGACTTCAATACCCTATTCTCTATATTGAATACAACAGCCAGACAGAAGATAAGTAAAGAAGTAGAGGACTTAGACAACACAATAAACCAGCTAGATCTAACAGGCATATACAGCACACTCTACCCAATAACAACAGAGTACACATTCTTTTCAAATGCACATGGACATCTTCTAAGATAGACAATACGTTAGGCCTCGAATTAGTCTCAGTAGATTTAAAATGATAGATATCATGCAAAGTATCTTCTCCTACCACAATGCGATGAAGTTAAAAATTCCTAACAAAAGGAACCAAAAAAGTACTAATTTGTAGAAATTAAATAACACAATTCTAAACAACCAATAGATCAAAAAAGAAATCACAAAGAAACTTAGAGAAAATATTTAGAGATAGATGAAGACAAAAACACAGTATGCCAAAACTGTAAGATATAGCAAAGCAGTACAAAAGGGAAAATTTATAGCTATACAAGCTTACACTAAAAAAAAGAAAGACCTCAAATTAACAACCCAAGTTTACAACTTAAGAAACTAGAAAAAGAAAAACAAAACAAAACCCAAAACTAGCAGCAGGAAGGAAAAATAAAGATTAGAAATGAGAAAAACAAAACAAAGAAATGAAAAAAAAAACAAAGAAAATCTATAAAATTAAAAGTTGAGTTTTTGAAAAGATCGATACAATTGACAATTCTATAGCTAGATGTACTAAAGAAGAGAGTCCAGTTACTCAAATTAGAAATAAAAGTGGGAACATTCTTACCAATTCTACAGAAATAAAAAGGATTATAAAAGAAAACTGTGATCAACTGTATGTCAACAAGTTGGATAACTTAGAAGAAATGGACAAATTTGTGTAAATACAAAAGCTACTAAGACTCATCCATGAAGAAATAGAAAATCTGAATAGATCTGCAATACTGAGGATGTTGAATCAGTAATCAAAAATCTCCTGACCAAGAAAAGCCCTGGATCTCATGGCTTCACCAGTGAACTCTACCTAACATTTAAAGAGAACATCAACATCTCTCAAACTCTTCCAAAACAATTGAAGAGGAGAGTACATTCTAAACTTATTCTGTGAGGCCAACCTTACCCTGATCCCAAAGCCAGACAAAGACACTACAAGAAAACTACAGAGCGATATTTCTTATAAACATTGATCCAGAAATCTTTGACAAAATACTAGTTAACCAAATTCAACAGCACACTTAAAAGATCATACACCATGATCAAGTGGAATTTATTCCTGTAAAACAAGAATGATTTAATGTGCAAAAATTGATGAATGTTGTTTATTATACAGCAGAATGAAGGAAAAAAACCACATACTAATCTGAATAGCCCAAACAATACAGGAAAAGCATTTGACAGAATTCAACATCCTTTTGTGTCTGGAGTTGGTTCCTTCTGGTGGGTTCTTGGTCTTACTGACTTCAAGAATGGAGCCACAGACCTTTGCGGTGTTACAGCTCTTAAAGGTGGCACAGACCCACAGTCAGCAGCAACAAGATATATTGTGAAGAGCGAAAGAACAAAGCTTCCACAGCATGGAAGCGGACCCGAGTGGGTTGCCGCTGTTGGCTGGGGTGGCCAGCTTTTATTCCCTTATTTGTCCCCACCCATGTCCTGCTGATTGGTCCATTTTATAGAGTACTGATTGGTCCATTTTACAGTGTGCTGATTGGTCATTTTACAGAGCACCGATTGGTCCATTTTACAAAACTCTAGCTAGCCACAGAGTGCTGATTGGTGCGTTTTTCAATCCTAGCCACAGAGTGCTGATTGGTGCATTTTACAATCCTCTTGTAAGAAGGAAAATTTCTCCAAGTCCCCACCCAACCCAGAAGTCCAGTTGTCTTCACCTCCCACTTTCATAATAAAAATACTTAAACTAGAAATAGAAAGGAACTATTGTAACATAATAAAAGCCATACATAGGAATCCCACAGCAGGACAGGCATGGTGGCTCACGTTTGTAATCCCAGCACTCTGGGAGGCTGAGGCAGGCGGATCATGAGGTCAGGAGACGGAGGAATCCCACAGCAGACATTATACTCAATGGTAAAAGTCTGAAAGTTTTTCCACAAAGATCAGGAATAAGGCAAGAATGCCCACTTTCACCACTTCTACTCAACATAGTACTAGAAGTTATAGCCAGAGAAATTTTGCAAAAAAAGGAACAAGTCATCTAAACTAGATAATCTCTTTTCACAGATGATATGATCTTATATTTAGAAAACTTTAAAGATTTCAAAAAAAAATTTTTAGAGCTAATTAGAAAATTCAGGAAAGTTGCAGGATACAAAATCAACATGCAAAACTCAGTTACGTTTCTATACACTAACAATAAACAATTTAAAAGAAAATAAACTATTTCATTTACCATAACACCAAAAAGAACAAAATATTTAAAAAGTATCCAAGAAAGTGAAAGATTGGTATGATAAAAATTACAAAACATTGCTAAAAGAAAATAAAGAAGACATAAATTAATGGAAACACATCCCATGTTCATGGATTGGAACAGTTAATATTGTTACCATGTCAGTACTACCCAAAGCAATCTATAGATTTAATGCAATTCCTACTAAAATCCCAATGGTAGTTTGCAGAAATAGAAAAACCTTCTAAAATTCATATGGCATCTTAATTGACCCTGAATAGCCAAAACAATGCTGTACAAAAAAAAAAAAAAAAAAAGAACAAAACTGGAGGACTCATACTTCCTTCCTAATTAGAAAACTTACTGCAAAGCTACAATAATCAAGAGTGGGATATTGACATAAATATATATATATATATATATATATATATATATATATATATCAAACAGAATAGAAAAACAGAAATAAAGCCTCTCATATAAGTCAAATGATTTTTGACAAGGGTACTAAGACCATTCAAGAGGAAAAAGAATGTCTTTTCGACAAATGTTGCAGAGAAAAGTGGATATTCACATGCAAAAGAATGAAGCTGTGTTCTTACCTAATACCATATACAAAAGTTAACTCAAAGTGGATTCATGACCTAAATACAAGACCTACAACTCTAAAGCTCTTAGAAGAAAACATAGGGCATATTCTTCACAACATTAGATTTTCAGTGATTTCTTAGAGATGACAATGAAGGCACAGGCAGCAAAAGAAAAAATAGACAAATTGAACTTAATAATTTTAAAAAAATCTGTGCATCAGAAGACACTATCAACAGGGTAAAAAGGCAACATACAAATGGGAGAAAATATTTGCAATTCATATATCTGATAAAGAATTGAAATCCAAAATATATAGAGAACACCTAAAACTCAACAGCAAAGAAAAACAGAGTTCAAAAATGGGCAAAGGACTTGAGTAGACGTTTCTCCAAAGAAGATACACAAATGGCCAATAAACACATTAAAAAGCTACATAACATCATTAATCATTCAGAAAATGCAAACTAAAACTACAGTGAAATACCGGCTCACTCCCATTAGCATGGCTACTATTTTTTAAATGCAGAAATTTAGTGCTGAGGGGGATGTAGAGAATTGAAACCCTTGTGCACTGCTGGTGGGAATGGAAAATGGTATACTGTGGAAAATAGTATGGCAGTTCCTCAAAAAAAAAAAAAATTAAAAACGGAATTACTACGTAATCCAGCAAAGCCACTTCTGAGTATACACCCCAAAGTATTGAAAGCAGAGTCTTGAGGAGACAGTTGTACATCTGTGTTCATAACAGCATTATTCACAATAGCTAAAATTTGAAAGCATCCCAACGGTCCACCAGGAGATGAATGGATAAGCTAAGTGTATTGTGTACATACAATGGGATACTATTCTGCTTTCAAAGAGGAGAAAATTCTGACATTTGCTACAACATGGATGAACCTTGAGGACATTATGCTAAGGAAAATAAGTCAGTCACAAAAAGACACTGTATGATTCCACTTATATGAGATGCTTAGAATAGTCAAAATCATACAGATAGAAAGTAGAATGGTGGTTTGCGGGGTCTGTGGGAGAATGGATTGAGAAGCTCTTGTTTAATGGGTATAGAGTTTCAGTTTTGCAAGATGAAAAGTGTTCTGTACACAGATGATGGTGATGCTTGCACATTCACTTGAATGTACTTAATGCTATTGAACAGCACACTTAAAAATGGTTGATGGTAAACTTTATATATATTTTACTACAATTTTAAAAATTCAAAAAAAGGAAAGCACAAATGTTGTATCTATTTTTATAAAAGAAACTAAGTCTTTAAGGAAGCAGAGGAATTGCTTATATCATACGGTTCTAGCAGGACTGAAGCTCAAATTATAATTCCTAGATCTCTGACTCACTTTAATCCGGACTGAATCTGCTAACGTAAACATACCCTAGTTATAAGCAAAAGGTGGAGATACGGTGATACTCGTTCTTTCTAACTCAATCCACACCTCTTCTTAGTTAAAACCTTGAGAACAAATTTAACAGTTCAAAAAAGGTTAATTTAATTTATATTCTGCTCACGGTGCATACATTAATTTAATGACTAAAAAGGTTTTGTTGAGTAAAAGTATGCAAAAATTCTTGAGCTAAGCTATTGAATGATGCCAGCAACAAAGTTCAGCGGATTTGTGGTGACTACCAATTTATTTCCTGCCTTTTGAGTAGAATACCATTCTTTTTAATTATGTGAGTCAAAGTTCCAAATATATGCAATTTTTATCTGTTTCTTTTTAAATGTGGTTTTCTATTTAAAATCTAAATGGAGAATTCTTCCCAAGTTGGAATGTAACTTCTTAGGAAACATTTACAGGAGGTGTCCAAGGTATCCATCCTCAAATAAAATTCTTCAATAAATATTCTGATGCATTGCAGAGGAAGCTCATAAATGTCTCTTTTTGCAACATAAAAAATATAATACCCCTACACAAGGCCGAGGATACATAAATGCAGTATTTTAATGTTAGAAGTTAATTTTGTGGGTGTTAATCAAAGATGTTAGGTCAAAAAATGATAAAGCTCAATAAAGAAACATATATGCCTACATTTGACTATTTGTTCTTTATACCATCATTTAAACTGCATTTTAAAGAGCCATTTCCTAATTGAGATACGTTGACTCAAAACCATTAAAATAATTATCTTGGTTTTAATACGTCTTTTTTTTTGGAACTAGGTCTTGAGTATTTCATGTGAAATAGGGAGCCTACTAAATACTTTACATATATTATGTGTCATTTTCTTCTTACAACTGCCCAATAAGTTTGGATTTAGATAAGAATGTTGAAGATTTTAAAATGTGTCACCTACAGCAAGTAAAGCAGATGGCAAGCTAAAGGACCAGAATTTATACCTAAGCAGTTTGATCTGACAACCCTCACCTTGAAGTACTATTTTGTACCAACCCCTGGGCAGAAACCTTATCCATAAATAGAAAAGTAGGAAACATATCCTGGGAGGGTTTGTTCTGTCAATACTTTTTTAAAAAGAGGGGAAGTCACCAGTTACCATATTTCACTCTTGATTCCTGAAGCACCGCAAAACCTGATATTTTCCTGGTCAGAATTTGTTTCAGCATATATCTGTAATAAAATATACAAACTCAAATGCTAAAAGGAATGAAGAAGGGCAGGGAAAGTGCATGAAGAGATGTTGCTGTGGAGATGAGTGGGGTGCACTTGTGTAGTCTCCTGTTCTTTCAGGCATAGGAAATAACCACCTAATTAAAAATGGATGAAAAGAACTAGTGGCTAGCATAATAGTAAGTTCAGTGGTAATGTGGGATTTTGAATTGACTAATTCTACTGTTTATTCCTCTGTCTCCCTGAAATTCCCCTCGCTCTGTCTTCCTTTGTGTAGGGTTTTATCTTCAAGACAGTAGTAGCAAGATGGCTGCAGCAGTTCCAAGCCTCATGATCATGACCAATAGTATCTAGGAGAAAGGGGAGAGACAGCTTGGGAAGCTTCTCAGAAGATATAGGAGGAAGGAACTTTTCTAGAAGCCCAAGAAAATATCTCCTAACATCTCATCAGCCCATATTTGGTCATATGTTCTAGAAGGACCACATTTCTGCTAAAAGAGAAAATTCAGAAACTGAGGGGGTCACCTTTCATGGAGTCATAAAGGCTACGTGAAGTTGTATATCTGAACTGACATATTTCTGCCAGGAAAAGGAGAAGAAAGAAAGGATGCCGGTCACTGGGGTCTTGTACACCCCTGCTTAGCTCCAGCCAATTACCGTTTTTAGGGACTCTAGGGTGAGGTATTTGGGTTTCTTTTATGAGGAAAGCTGAAAATTTTATGAGAATCACTTTTGTGTTTAAAAATAACTGCACATGATTAATGGTTACAAATAGTTTGGTAGAATAAGTAAGACCTAGTGTTAGATAGATCAGGAGGGTAACTATAGTAAACAATAATCTATTGTACATTTCAAAATAGCTAGAAGAGAATAATTTAAATGTCTCTAGCATAAAGAAAAGACAAATATTTAAGGTAAGAGATATATCAAATACACTGATTTAGTCTCTACAAATTATATAACTGTATTAAATTATCACATGTATCCCCAAACTGGGCACATCTATTATGTACCAACAAAAAATGCTGGCCGGGCACCTAGGCTCATGACTGTAATCCCAGCACTTTGAGAGGCCGAGGCGGGCAGATCACTTGAGATCAAGAGGTTGAGAGTAGCCTGGCCAACATGGTGGAACCCCCGTCTCCACTAAAAGTACAAAAATTAGCCGGGCGTGGTGGTACCCACCTGTATTCCCAGCTACTCGGGTGGCTGAGGAGGGAGAATTGCTTGAACCCAGGAGGTGGAGGTTGCAGTTAGCTGAGATCACACTGCTGCACTCCAGCCTGGGTGACGGAAGAAGACTCCATCTAAAAAAAAAAGAAAACTTGCTTAAAAATTAAAATAAATGCACAGCCAAAGAAAATGCATTTTCACATCAAGTATAGCCTATAGGGTACAGCAGCACCTGCTCTAGGTTGTGGTCTAAAACTGGGTAAGACCAGGGATTATTGAGAACTAGAAAACTAGGAAGAGGCATAGTGTTCTGTGTTTGAGCCATCATATTGCCAAGGAAGAGATTCTAGGCAATGCCAGAAATGGAGCTGAGATCAATACTTGAGAAAAACAAGCAGAAAGACTAGAAGAAATTATATAAACTGGAACAAACTGACAATATCACCAACAATGCTTTTTTTCCCAGGATACTTTCAAGTAGGTTGCTTTGGCCCCTTCTAAATGTATCACTCTGAACTTAACATGCAACCCACAAAAGTTCTGTAGAAACTGAAATCAATTTTTATTCCATTAGTTGTTATGCCAAACCAGTTTAACAATCCACTGTTCCGGTGACCTATAAGGTTGCCACTATTCTTACTATCTTCCTTCCATCTTTGATTGAGCTCCACTGTCTACCAGGCACTGTCCTATGTTTAACCTATATTAACTTGTTAATCTGTGAAAAGATTGTTTTGCTCATTTTACGGATGACAACAGACAAATTCGCAAAAGGGCAATGAGTTGCCTAAGGTCAGAGGCCCTAGGAAGTGATAGAGGCAGAATTTAGTTTCAAATCTGCTGAACTTAAAAACATGGCTATTTTATTACGAAGTTATTTTGCCTTCACTATCCTTATCCCCACTATCACCACCATGCAGGAAATAAGTATGATTCTATCACAGTACTTGAGACAAACTAATGTTATCAGCATAAGCATGGAGTACACCTTCTGGAGGAAAAAAAAAGTGTATCCGCTTTTAAATTTTTACAGCTAGGTAACCTACATTGTTTTATTTCAACGTAGACACATATACCATTCATGTATATCTGCCTTGTATCTTACCTGTCTTTTTCTTCCACACTTATCTTTGCCTTGATTATCTACTCTAGGGTTGATACCTTAACTGAGTAGTTGAACAGACATTTATTGGGAATCCAGCACTCCCTAGGACTCAGTTATAATTTTCCAATCATCACTTATGTGTTTCCAATATCCCTGCTTCTTGCTCTCCAAATATCATGGACGTCTTTCTGATTCTTTCCTTCCTACCTTCAAGTGAATTATAAATAAGATTTTTTTTTTTTTAAGTATCAAGAGTTTTCAACATTCTCTTAGTTCCAGGAAATTTGGGACTAATGGTGAATGTAGATAAAATGTCTGGACTTTTTTTTTGTTTGGCTTTGTATTGATTCTCATTTAGTATTTGGTTTATATTTTAGTCATAGAGTGTGAAACAGTTTGCCTTCTTTTTTACTTGCTGTGTGTTGTATGTTCGTTCAGGGAAGAATCCCATTCTACTTAGTCCTCCTTGAAATTAGAGCCTGGCTCCCTCAACCTTAACGCTTGCCAGCACTCAGCACAGTATCTTGCTCTTTGTAGATTCTGAACATACAGTTGTAGGATGGTTGGGTTTGTTGTATTTCAAAATGTGTCTGTTGATTATTAAAAATTAAAACCATGAGCTGTGTGATACCATTCTTAAGCACACGTTGTTTGTTGAAATCTGTTCCAAAACATACAAATTCTCTTTTTCTTCTTATTTTTTTGGGGGTGGCGGGTGAGTGGGTGAAATAGTACAACAGAAACTGTGAGTTATTTTTGATGTGGAAAGGAAAGCCTCACCCTGTAAGGAAGCCATGTAGAGAATCTGTAATGAGAATAAAAGCAACCACCTCATCCTGAGCTCTCAGCTTCATGGCCCTTGAAGACTTAGGATTCCTTCACAATCAAGCACAAACAAGTCTGTGTCTTTTAAAAATAAAGCTCATTTTTTTATGGGAGACAGTTTATGGTTTATCAAAAAGCTGGATTAAGGTGTTTAATAAATCGTGCTGCATAGAATGCAGGGACAAGAAAGCACAGTTGTCTAAAATAAAATATGGTAGGGATACAAGAAAAACACAGATGCTTAGTGTGATTCACAGAGCCTTTATGAAATAATCAGATAACATTTATTAATTATCTACCTAGCTAAAGTAGTGAAGAAATAAAAAGACAGTGAATGTACACAGTCTGGCTGCTAGAGAATTTAGTGCAAATCTTAGTATTTGAGCAAATATTTTTTTATGATTTAGAAGAAATGAATTAACACTCCCCATTACAAAAGCTAATTTATTTGTCTTAAGGCAAAGGATATTTTTGTAGCAGAAATATTATAAAATCAGCAGAGATGAATCCCAGCTTGTGGCCTCTTCGGCAGATGGTCAGTGTCTCACCTCACATCACTTTGGTTGCACCATTTCCTGCACCATCTTGATTGGACTTCCAGTTCTCAAAAGTATTTCAGAGGCTGAAGTTCTGTTAGTGAGGTGACAAGGGAATCCATACTCCTGACCTGATGACTCTACATGATTTATTGATTAGGTCAGACAGAGAGTTTCTACAGAACTGGAAAGTTGTCATTCAAATGACCCTTTGCTCTTACTTGCTCTAAATGAATCCAAGCATGTTTTACAATTTCTCTTCCAATCATAAGCAGGGAGATGATGATGAAAAAATCAACAGCTAGGTGGACTTCAGTTAGCAAGGAAGGAAAAGCATGGTAGTGGCTGCTTCATTTAGAACCCTATTGGTGTCACAAAAGGTCAGGAGGGGCAGGGAGTTAAGGTTACCAGGGAACAGGGGAAGTTAGGGTAATACATTTCTGTTTTTATGTTTTGCTGAGAGAATACCTCATCAATTTATTTTTGGACTGAAACAGAATCACTTCTTGGATTTAGGAGGTATTTTCAGTGTTATCTATTGGGCAGTGTGTGTGTGTGTGTGTGTGTGTGTATACACGCATGTGCTAAGCATTTTAAAGTAGATCTTGTGGATTACTCCTGGGAGCAAGCATGGGATGGCAGAATTTGTTTTGGCTTTGGAATTAAACAGAGCAGACCCAGGTTATCCTATTAGCTCTGCAATTTTAGACAATTTACCACTAATTGGTTTTCCAAGTGTATAAAATGGGAATAATAAAATCTATGTCTCGGTATTGTTACCAGTGGCCACGATACCCAGCACAGAAAGAGAAGTGCAGTAAACAGTTGTTCCCTTTCCTCCCTTCCAAAAGCTCTACTCATGCAATGCCTCGCTTAGAGTTCTGCACTTCTCTGCCTCTGTGGAGGTGTGAGTTGTATCTCTGGGTTTAGCTCTCTACAGACTTTAGGATGCAGCCTGTTTCTAGACAGATGGAAGGAGCCATGGGCAAGAATTTATTAGCTTACCACCAATTCAGCAGTACTACTGAGTCAACTCAGACTTTATAACCAAAAGGTAGGTTTTGTCTTCTTTCTTGTGACCAAGACACTGCCTTGTACCTTTCTAGTTATCTGTCTTGATTCCTGTCTTTTTGTCTTGAATCCATATTCCAGGGCTAAATAGTTGAACAGATATTTGTGAGGATCTAATGCCCCTCAAGACTGAAATAAAATCCCTGAATCTTCCCATATATTATTTGCCACATCCCTGATTCTCATTGCCTAGAAATTTTGGATATATTCTTATCTGCTTCTTGGATATCTCCTTATCTGCTTCTTGGATATCTTCTTACCTGCTTCACTGTTCTGTTGTCATCTCCTTTTTTCCAGCTATTGCTAGGCCCTGTCCATCTCTAATTTGATCCACTTTTAATTTAAACAAGATACTTTTTTAATATAAACAATTTGAGAAGATAGATCATCTACACATTACAAATGTTATAGTACAAGACAATTCATGACTAGAATACATAGGCAAACATTAGAATAGTCTTTAATTCTGCCCTGTTTCCCACCATGTCCTTTTCTATACTAAGTCATAATATTTCCACATAGAATCCTTTGAAATTTACTATCCTGTTTCCATTTTACTTGCTACTTCATTTTTGATTCTTTTTTGCTCACACCTGGACTATCACAAAAGCTACTTGCTGGGCTGTCTGGCGACAATCATTGCTCTTGATTTCCACTAGATTTATCTTTCTAAAAGCTAGATATGGTCACGTTATTATTCTGGACATCTCTTCTAGAACAAAACAGTTCCTATGCATGGAATTGAATGTCCTTTAAAATCTACCCTAGTCAACCTATTCAGTCTCACTCAGTCCCTCCCTCTGCCATTTGCATTACTCATTTTTCCTTGAAGATATCATATGGTGTCATTCTGTTGTGCCTTCTCCCTGCCCCTTCTGAAGTACTTTTCTTCACTATGGAGCCTAGACAAATCCTACTAATTCTCTGCTCTCTTGCCCTATTTTAAAACCACACATGGTTATTTTACCATCCCCCCACCACCCCAGATTACTTTCTTAATGGCTCCACATACCATATAGGATACAATTTTATAGTCTTTAATAAGAAGGACTATAAAGAATACCATGTTATACTTCCTACCCAAAGACTACTTTGATCTTGTCCTACTTACCCAACTAGACTCAGGAAGCTCCTCACATCCACTAAAGTCCCAGCTTCAATATTCCCATATATATAATGATATTTCAAACCTCCATGCCTTTCCACATGCTGAGCCACAAATGAACTACACTCTGGCCATCTGTCAATTCTGTCTTATTTTTCAAGTCTCAGTAGGACTTGTCTTTTCCTTGTGAAGCCATTCCTCACCCACTCAAGCAGGTGCCTGGCTCCCTGTTGCACTCATTCCATATGTCTCTATTATTGCCCTTATCTCCCTGTCAGTCATTTTTTTAAATGAGGCCATCTTCCCTACTAGTGAGTGAACACTTTAAGGGGAGACATTGTGTCTTATTTTTATGTGTCCTCTTAGCATCTTGCACAGCACCCAGCTCATAATAGGTACTTAATATATATTATAAAATAAATAGAAAAAAATCCTTTCTGTGAGGAAGAAAAAAATCTTCCTAATCCTCTCATGTGTAATTAATTGTTTCTTTGCCTGAGTCCCATAGCAGCCAAGTACCAAGGATTCAGAGTCAGCCTTCCTGGATTCCAATAATTGACCTCCCAACTTATTAATGAATAAATTTCTAAATTGCTAATCCTCAGTTTCCTCATCTCTAAATAACCTATATCTATGAAATGAGCAGATAATGCCAAATAATAATCAGTTTATAGGGAAACGAACAGAGTAATGACACATAGTATTCAGTTAGCAAGTCTTAGATCATGTAAATTTGCTATTGGCAGTAGTAGAAGTGGTGGTTATTATGTTATTAATTTATAATCCCATGTACTTTGTTCTGCCAGGTTATGATTATGTGAAGGCTGCTACTATTTATATTCATCTTTATATTCATAGAACCTAGAACATTGCCTGTTAATGGCTTATGTATACATACATAAATGAACATATATATATGAAAGGATGTATATATATCAATTTATTCTTATATTTTATGCCAGAATACAATATATTATTTATATGTTAATTTTATTCTCATATTCTATAGGGATAGAATATGAGAATAAGAATATAGGTATACAATATAAGAATAAAATTAATTCTAATCATATTTGAAAACACAAAGAGTGCTAACAGCATACTGAAGACCATTTGAAGACCTAAGCAGATCTAATAGACAAGAAAATTTAACTCATATGGAAATGTTGAGGCTTTCTATGAAGAGATATAGGACAGAGTGTAGTAAGGGAATATGAGAGGTGTATAAAGATAAATCAAAGTCTTCGAAGTTCAGATACTTCAACCTGTGCTAACTGAGGGAAAGATTTCATCATGTGCCAATTATGATCAAGTAGACAGTCAAAAAAATATGCCTACTAGTTTTTGAATTCTGGGAAATATCACCTACTTGAAACTGAACTCTTGGATCAAAATATAAAATTTATTGGTGTGTAACTTTGACTGTGACAGTGAATCAAAACAGTCTCCCTAGCTCTGCCCCTTGGCTCCAAAAGCACTCTTCTAAGCCCTCAGGAAAGAATTTGTACATCTTTAGTCAGGAGACCTATATCATCTGCCAAAACAAGATTTCCTAGGTTTACTTCTAAATATAGCTTTAGTTTGGGTAATTTGCTATAATCAATTTTGAAGAACATTTAAACCCAATTTAATGTTTATTTTCTTTGCCAATTCTTGGTGCCTGCATATATGATGACTCTCATTCAAACTAGAAGATTACACACCTATTAAATATGTACATGCAAGTAAAATCACTGTACACCATATAAGCACAAATTTAACTCTGGAAGATGTATTGCTTTCACTGATGCATTTATTCATTTGCTGAGAGTTTATTTTAGAGTATGCATGTATTAAATCTAACATTCAGAGAGATTCACTTTGAAAATTTCTTAATTTCCTAACAAAATAGTGCAATTATGAAAATTTCACTAATCTTATATTTACCATTGCTGGTATATTTTATACTCGATTTTCAGCTTTGTGGTGACTTTACAGCAACCGTATTTATTTATAAAATTGTGTGTGCCAATTCTAGGTTTATTGATATAGGGCTATACTTATTTTATGTTTCCCAATTGTCTTATATTTAGTAAATTTGACAAAGGTAACTTTCTGCCAAAGAATAGAAGTAAAAGTTTTAAAGGACATCTTTTCAAAGCACCTGTTACTGACAATGAGGCCTAAAGACCAGGATTACAAAGGTGAGGCTGAAAGTATCTCATTTCCAATGGGCATAGTTAAAAGTCACCGTAAGCAGGAGCCTAGAAGTAGATGGCTAAAGTGGATCTGAGACATGGTAGAAGCAAGTTGATTCTTCAGAGATCAGGTTTAAGGATTGAGATGGGTAGAAGTCATGTTTATATGCACTGCAGTCAAATCAAAAGACTGTCCCAAACAAGGTACAAAAACAAACACGTATGGGGAGAAAAAAAGATGATATAACCTATAATGTCAGGTATTAAGGTTGTAAACTAGAGGACAGAAGGTGGGATCCGGCTGACAGGTATAGCTGAGCAGTGGGTTTGGTTGTGTATTTTTAAATTTTAAATATAAATTAATTAAAACCTCATGAAATGTTTTAAAATTAGAGGGTATGCCATGAAATGCACATTTCTGGCTTCTCTTTATGAATCAGGAGTTCTTGAAGATACCATGTGAGAAGTTTCTAAGCCTGAGAGGTCATTACCTCCTGGGATGATTGTGCACTAAAGTTTGCCCAAGATAGTCCCTTTTTACACCTATTAATATGGCATAATTATTAATAACACTCTTTATTTTCAAAGTGTTCTACCTTGGAGAATAAATGTGTCACTCTCCTCTAAGGGGAGGTATACACCACTGCACACCTCACAGTCTCTACCTCTCCTTTTATAAGTCTTTTATATCCAGAGAGCTTGAAATATTAGCTTTAAATGCCTTGCTTCTGGAAGTACTTGAGTTTGTCACTCCTATTCTTGGCCAACAATTAGAAGTCATAAATTGGAAAGTTTTTGAGAGAGTCAGTCATTTTGATGACCAAAAACTTGCAGGTCAAAATGCACAGGTTGAGCTTTAGGTTTAGAAGAGAATAACAAGGCTGGACGCAGTAGCTGATGCCTATAATCCCAGTACTTTGGGAGGCTGAGACGGGTGGATCACTTGAGGTCAGTAGTTTGAGACCAGCCTGGCCAACATGGCGAAACCCTGTCTCTACTAAAAATACAAAAAGTGGCCAGGCGTGGTGGCACATGCCTGTATTCCCAGCTACTCAGGAGACTGAGGCAGGGGAATCACTTGAACCTGGGAGGTGGAGGTTTCAGTGAGCAGAGATCGTGCCACTGGACTCCAGCCTGGGCAACAGAGTGAAGCTCTGGTCTCAAAAAAAAAAAAAAAAGCATTAACAAGTGGCAGCATGAACTTCAAGGTAAATGTTACAGGGAAAAACTCTGATAAAACCGATCTGAATCTCACTATTATACATTTCCCAAAGAATGGATAGAGGAAACTGGGATCCCACATCCGGCCACATCCGGCTTGCACGCTGTTGTTATTTGACATCGTCTGTTTTCTTTTCATTTAAATGAGGACATTTTACATTTTAAAAAATTAATAATTTCTAGCTTGTCTTGAAAAACTGGAAGATCTGGCAATTCTGGGTTCATATTCTCACAATAGCAACTGAGGGTAAGGCTTGCTAGAACCTGCCCCACTTCAGATGGGCACACAGTCTCCCAATCACCACAGTGTAAATAGAATGATTCATTCATTTACTGTAACTGCCTCGCTGCTGGAGGCCCTAGTTTTCATCTTCTGAGGGAAGGCAGGCATCAATCCCTAAGCATCACACTCAGACCCACAAGATTGTTTAAAACCTGATTGAGATGGGGGGTCAATTTGGAGAGAAACAAGGAGCTTTTGAGGTCCACACTTGCACACCACCATGGACTTGATACTACTTTTAATAGTATAAATGACACAATACCCATAAAGAAGGAGTAACAATAAGAAAATTACTTTAAAAATACTTATTGGCAGGCCAGGTGTGGTGGCTCAATCCTGTAATCCCAGCACTTTGGGAGGCCAGGAGGGTAGATCATTTGAGGTCAGGAGTTCGAGACCAGCCTGGCCAACATGGTAAAACCCTGTCTCTACTAAAAATACAAAAATTAGTTGGGTGCGATGGCAAGTGACTGTAATCCCAGCTACTTGAGAGGCTGAAGCAGGAGAATCACTCAAACCCGGGAGGCAGAGGTAGCAGTGAGCCGAGATCATGCCACTGCACTCCAGCCTGGGCGACAGACCAAGATTCCATCTTAAAAAAATTAAAAATTAAAAAACTATTGCCTCTCTATATTTCATCTGGTGACATGCTCCAACATGAGTGCTATCTCATTTGTCTCTCACAGCAATGCTCAGGGGTAAATTATATTTTCATCCCTATTCTATAGATAAGGAATTCAGCTGTTCATGCTAGAACCAACTCCAAAACCCAATCCCTTAACCATCATGCTTAAGAAGTTTCTATCTTATATAAAGCACTGCAGTGATTCACACAGCCTAGAATTTCTTCCTTAGGGATTTTTTATTTCTTTTTTTTAAGTAGAACTTAGGTGCAATATCTTCTCCAATCCTCTGAGTAGTTCCTCTGTCCTGTAGTACTGCGTGGTAGTGAATGCCACAAGGAAGCTAAACCTCCCACCTAAAACACTCAGAGACTTCTCATTGTTCCTTTTTTGTCAGAAGCCAAAGGTACTGATTTGAAATTCACTGATTGTTTCTGGAACATTGCATTCAAATGACTCACCTCTATATGGCTCGTCATCCAATCACACCAGCTTGAATTTTGCCATCATTTCCTTTAACTCAGCATCACATTCTGTGTACATATGTGGTCCCCATTTAGCTAAACTTTTTTCTATGCCCTTCATGCTGACTTTTGCAAAATTCATAACATTGTCACCTGCACTCTGGGTTGTAAGACAAGTAGACTTCGATCATGTATGTGCCCTATAAGTAAAGGTAATTGCATTTAATATTCACCTGTTCTGCCACTTTCTGATAGCTGCAATGAAATTAAATGACCCACAGCTTCTATGATGCAGAAGAATGGGAACATCATAATTTTTCTTCCTTAGTTAGTGATAATATTCTTTTTGATTCACCCAATTTGAGGAAAAAATATGCCAGAGAAAGAATAGCAACATCTTGGCAAAGGTTAGAGTTAATACTATATTCTAGCTCAAGGAAATGATTTAAATTTCTATCTCAGTATTTTCTTCCATATTGAACGCCAGGGTTGTTTCCTCAGAATCTGTTTTACCACTGCTCTATCATGTAGCAGCATCAGTTTGGAGGGCGTGCCAGAGCCCAGCTCTGGCTCCAGATAGCCCTGGTCACTATAATCTCAGCAATATAGTTCCATGTCCCTTGCTCAAACATGGGTTCTGCAATGGGCATATCACCTAAACTGCTCTTATTAGAGTGAAGTACAGAAATTTTCATCAATTTGGGTAATAAAAGAAGCCTCATTTTTTTTTCTTCACAGAGTGGTTTAAGAACAAACATGGGGCCGGGCGCGGTGGCTCACGCTTGTAATCCCAGCACTTTGGGAGGCCGAGGCGGGCGGATCACGAGGTCAGGAGATCCAGACCACGGTGAAACCCCATCTCTACTGAAAAAAAAAATACAAAAAATTAGCCAGGCGTGGTGGCGGGCGCCTGTAGTCCCAGCTACCTGGAGAGGCTGAGGCAGGAGAAGGGCATGAACCCAGGAGGCGGAGCTTGCAGTGAGCTGAGATTGCGCCACTGGCCACTGCACTCCAGCCTGGGCGACAGAGCGAGACTCCGTCTCAAAAAAAAAAAAAAAAAAAAAAGAACAAACATGGGAAATTGGTGTAGCCATTGCTTGATGGTATTGAGAAAGCCATTCTGTGCCTGAAGTTGACACATGCAGAAAGGCAGAGTTAAAAAGCAATTTGAGCTTCTAGACTAAACCATAGCTGAAGTCCACTTTATCATCTTATGATGGTAATATAAGCTAATAATTTTTAAATTTTTTTGGAAACCTCACTGATACACCTTCTAAAAGCAAAAATAGTGATCATTAGTGTTAATAAAAATATCAAGCTCCAAAAACTTAATGACCAAAACACCAAAAGCAATTGCAACAAAAGCCAAAACTGACAAATGGGATCTAATCAAACTAAAGAGCCTCTGCACAGCAAAAGAGACTACCATTGGAATGAACAGGCAACCTACAGAATAGGAGAAAATGTTTGTAATCTACCCATCTGACAAAGAATCTACCAAGAACTTAAACAAATTTACATGAAAAAAACAAACAACCCCATCAAAAAGTGGGTGAAGGATATGAACAGGAAATGTCTTCTTTTGAGAAGAACATAGGCCAACAAACACAGGAAAAAAGCTCATCATCACTGGTCATTGGCGAAATGCAAATCAAAATCACAAAGAGATACCATCTCATGCCAATTAGAAATGGCGATTATTAAAAAGTCAGGAAACAACAGATGCTGGTGAGGCTGGGGAGAAATGGGAATGCTTTTACACTGTTGGTAGGAGCGTAAATTAGGTCAACCAGTGTGGAAGACAGTGTAGCGATTCCTCAAGGATCTAGAACAAGAAACACCATTTGACCCAGCAATCCCATTATTGAGTATATGACAAAAGGATTATAAATCATTCTACTATAAAGACACATGCATACATATGTTTATTGCAGCACTACTCACGATAGCAAAGACTTGGAACCAACCCAAATGCCCATCAACGATAGACTGGATAAAGAAAATGTGGCACATATATACCATGGAATACTATGCAGCCATAAAAAGAATGAGTTCATGTCCTTTGCAGGGACATGGATGAAGCTGGAAGCCATCATTCTCAGCAAAGTAACACAGGAAGAGAAAACCAAACACTGCATGCTCTCACTCATAAGTGAGAGTTGAACAATGAGAACACATGGACACAGGGAGGGGAACATCACACGCTGGGGCCTGTTGGGCTGGGCGCGGTGGCTCACGCCTGTAATCCCAGCACTTAGGGAGGACAAGGTGGGTGTATCACCTGAGGTCAGGAGTTCAAAACCAGCCTGGCCAACATGGCGAAACCCGGGCTGTATTAAAAATAGAAAAACTAGCCAGGCATGGTGGTGCACACCTGTCATCCCAGCTACTTGGGAGGCTGAGGCATTGCTTGAACCAAGGAGGCAAAGGTTGCAGTGAGCCAAGATAGTGGCACTGCACTCCAGCCTGGGTGACAGAACAAGACTCCTTCTCAAAAAAAAAAAAAAAAAAAAAGCAGTTTGGAATACTGATTGCTGTTTGTGGCACATTGCTACAACTTCATGAGATAGGATTCATACCTATTTTTCTCTACTGTATTTATATAAAGAGCTAGCAAAGTAGGCATTCTGCAAATATATGTTAATTAACATGTACATCAAGTAAAGATGTTCCTGCTTTTACAGTTGACCTGAGAAAAAGTGTTTACCAAAAATATATCTTATTTATAGAATGCAGTTGACATGAGTTTGATGACATTGCAATTCATCTACTCTCAGTGATTTTATTTTCTTTTTTGAGAACAAATTTTAATTAGTCAAAACCCTTTAGCAAGGGAATATACAGGGAGAGCTTAGAGATAAAACCTTAAGTATGCAGATGGTCAGTATTCAGCTCTTCTCAAGGTGACTTTTGAATCATTCCTCATAATCTTTGCTACATTTACAGGAAGACTAAACCAGTTAATCAAAACATGAGTGATTTCTTCAACTAAAAGAGTTTAGGTGTGATGATTAAAAGACAGGTAAGAAAACTAACTAATGATCCTGACCACAGAAGTGTATTGCTACTGCCCAGTTGTGAACTAAGTACAATGTCGCCCACATTTGGCATATATTGAAACCATCTGATTATATAAAATACCTGGAAGGGTTTCCCTGTGCACATGTATCCAACAGGAGGAAATTAGATAATTTAAGCGTCATGCAAAGATTTGTGCTATTCCATAGGTGAATCCATATATGCAAGGAAGGAATGAGGACTGTGAACTTACAGATGTCCCTCTCTTGAATATATTGTTACATGACAGATACATTTTGAATAATGTATAACTTTCCAGAAATGATTACGTTAGAACCTATGAAAATAATATTTCTTCCCACATTCAACATGTAACTCAATATCAGCAAGTTTGAATTATGTACATATAAATATAACCACAAGATAAATATTTATGATTGATTTGTATGTGTTCATGTTTTATATATATACACACATATGGATTTACATGTACATATACGAACACACACATATTTATAATTTTGTATAAAACAAGAGAGTGAAACCTATTCCTGTATTTAAGGAAAAGTCTATAAACTGACACCATCACAGGTACGATCTCAAAGTTAGAAACCTTTCTTCTTTCTGTAGGGACTTTTGCACTGCATCCAAAGGACCCCTTTGTAAACATCCTCCAAGATGAGTTGGGAATAGCAGATGAAACTTGTGTACTTCTAGCAAGACCACATGAGAGAAGGTGGTAATTTATCTCTCCTTCTTTATGCTGCAGAGATAAAGAAGAACTGAAATTAATCCACTCAAGCATATGAGGAAGAGAAAATTTAGTTTCACAAGTAATCAAATTATTATACTGTCTTGTACCAGTACACCATAGGAAACAAATTTCTGTTTACATTTTCATACTGAAATATTGCAAAAGTAAAATTACCCCCAGCAGGCTGGGCACGGTGGCTCACGCCTGTAATTCCAGCACTTTGGGAGGCCAAGGTGGGCGGATCACAAGGTCAGGAGATCGAGACCATCCTGGCTAACACGGTGAAACCCCATCTCTACTAAAAATACAAAAAATTAGCCAGGCGTAGGCCGGGCGCGGTGGCTCACGCTTGTAATCCCAGCACTTTGGGAGGCCGAGGCGGGCGGATCACGAGGTCAGGAGATCGAGACCAGGGTGAAACCCCGTCTCTACTAAAAATACAAAAAAAATTAGCCGGGCGTGGTGGCGGGCGCCTGTAGTCCCAGCTACTCAGGAGGCTGAGGCAGGAGAATGGCCTGAACCTGGGAGGCGGAGCTTGCAGTGAGCCGAGATTGCGCCACTGCACTCCAGCCTGGGCTACAGAGCGAGACTCCATCTCAAAAAAAGAAAAAAAAAAGTTACCCCCCCAACACACACACACACACACACACACACACACACACACACACACACAGTGTTTTCCCATGATGTTTCTATTGCAGTTACTATACAGATTTACTTTCCACCAGAATTTTGAAAGCAAATGGACCCAGAAAATTGTCAGAAGCTTGAATCTCACTCGTAGCCATGTTTCACGTTTAAGAGGCCCAAGACTCCAAGATTTCTGCCTCGCATTTATGGTGATCTTGAATTACAACTGAGTTGAAATAGTATTTTTCTAGGCATCTTGTAATATATATTCTGAGTGGGAAAGATGGAGTAGGTCATTATTCAGAACAATTTACTCCTAGATGGTGGATCAAAAGAATCACCGCTGGGCAATCACTCATTCTTAGCCAAGATGGGCAGCATTTGGAATACAGGTTGACAAGAAAGTCTGAAGTGACATTTGTGCCCTGCCAATACCACCATCATCATGCAGTGCTCCTTTCTCATTTTCTTATAGCGGTCATGGAGGCTGAGCACAAAGAATAAATGACTTGAGAGAAATGAAAAAATATGTTGTCACAGTACCAAAGCTGGAGCAGAATGCATAAGACAAATATTAATGTATTCATTTTGTTGGTACAATGAGAAAGAGGCCAATTCCAAAGATTCTGGATATCATCAGAATTATTAGGAGATGAAAACAAGATCAAAACCAACATTGCTGACAAACACGCCATGAAAAAGCAAATAATTTTGTGAAAGAAAAGACCTTATCCAACCCAACCTTCAGGCCCCATTCTACACGAAGAACAACTTTTGTGTAAGCAATCAGCGAGAACCCAGAGTTCAAATCCCAACTGGGTTGACGCAGCACTCCCTTACTGCCAAGTTAGATAAATTGAATTTGGCATGGTATATGGGCCTTTTGGGAAAGACCTTAAAACCCCATCTGTTCTATTTATTTTGAAGATCTCTCTGCAGTTTTTAAAAGAGTAGGCATTTATTCTGAGGCAAATGTGGGACACCATATGAGAACTCAAGGCTGATAGCTGTGGAGCTAGTGACACTGACGTTGTAACAATGACTGATGCTCACCACCACTGCTGTCATCACTGCCACCACTAACACCACCACCACCTTAGCATGCTTAAAATTAAAAAGGAAAAGAAGAGAAAAAATCAATAAGGAAAAACAAATGGGAAAAAGAGAAAAAACCCCTCTTAGATGTGATAAGACATGACCCAAAATAAAATTAAACCTAAAACTCTTCATACTGCTTTTGTATCTCATTTTATTACATTTATAAAATTCAACCTGTTAACCAGGCTGCAGTTAAAGGAGGAGGAAGGAAACTTTAAAAGACTAAGTGTTACTGCTTCTTGTGTGGTTTACATCATCCCTCAGTTCCTCTGCTGAGGTGGATAGTGGTGAATACATGTTTTAACCCAAATGGAGCTTCGAGGTGCAATGGCACTTATAGGACACAGCTAATAACGGTTATGGCTTTTCATGACATCTCTTTGGTACGCTTCAGCATGACCTTGTCAAAGTTAAAAGCTCATAAAATTCCTATTTACTTTTTATGGCATTACAATTCTGCATAACAGTGCTTAAAACAAAAACACAGTATAATTATACTGTCAGTCAAGCAGCTAAGAAAAGCATTTTCCACCAGCCTCATACCTAGCAAAGTGTAAATAATTTATAAAACCAGAAGTCATGACTAAGTGGCAGTGTTTGGGGGCTAGTTAAGCACTTGTCATGGTGCTGTGGTTTAAGAGAGCTGGGCAAAAACACTGCTTGTTTACTTTTATCCTGTGAGTGTGAAAAATTGTCGTTTGTGCTTGCCGTCTTTCCATTCGGGCTCTAATAAAAATATCAAATTGTCAATAGAAATTTGAACAGGTGTACAGTGAGAGGAATAATGATGTTTTATTCATATGCATTTCCAGCCCATTTAACTTCATCCAACAAACAACAAAAAATATTTTCTTCATTACCTCCAATTAATGTAAATGTCAAATGTGTTGAATATATTATCACACTGATAATTTGTTGTGTTGATTGATTTGTAGAATGTTTTGGATTAAAGTAACGATTTTTCTTACTTGACTCACAATTGCATGTTGTTATCTGTCACCTCTGGATTATATAAATAACAAATTTGTTTCCATTAGATCTAGCACTAATTCTGGTAAACAAGATTTTCAAAGTGTCACTGATTTCTGAGATTTCCAGCTCCTTCATTATTTTCAGTTATTTTATTAATTGTTAACTAGAATTTATTAGCTGTGGAAAGAAATTTACATCTCCTTCATGCTAATGACCTGATAACCCATTGTAAGAGCCTACAGTTTAAAAGGCAGTAGCAGAGTAAAATCCAGATAATTAAATTCTAAGTTTCACATATTTCTTTTGTGTTTTAAATTCTATCTGTAACCCAGAGTCCAGTATTTGCCTCTCAAAATATATTACAAAATAATCAATATGTAGATTAGGAGCCATTTCTGTAATTATTTTCATATTCGCTTTTTTTAAAAAAAAAACTTCTCTGTCCATTATTTAATCCTCTTATTAAATACATTTAGAATCAAAAAGTTGTGGTCAGTTTTCAAAGGCAAGTTTAATTATCCTTTAAGAAATTTCTTAGTATGATAATGGAGAAATTTTTTATTTAGGTATCAGTATATTTTATGTGCACATTTAAAGATAAGTGGGAAACCTCAGCAATTTTCTTCATGATATTGGAGAAAAAGCTAGTGTTTTTTTTTTTTAATCTCCTACCATTATCTGACTATTTCAATTAACCTGTCTTTGTTAAGTGGTAAATAAAAAGGAGCTGAGGGTCTCCAAATATATATGAGCATAACACTAAATCCTAGCTCTTTCACCCTTTAATCACTCCTTATGCCTTGGTTCTCTATCCTGTGAAATGTGTATAATATGTATGGTTCATAAGAATACTAAATATTTGTGAGACACCTAGTACGCTATTTTACCCATGGCAGATAGCCAACTTATTTCTATAGATTGTTCCTCTCTGTCTGATTGCCCATGTGTAAATATCATCTAAATAATGATACTGTGCATTCTACAGAAATGTGATTATTTAAAAATTAATTCATATATATGTAGCTGATATGGATTGCAACCTAACTCCTCAGATGGGTAGCAAATATAGCATTATTTATTTTTCAAGAGCCTAGCTTAAGTTTTAATCTATGCTCTTATCTTGGTTTAAACTCAGTTGACTCCTCATTTTTCTCCACCTTCCTCCATGGACTAGGTATAAATTCTCAGAAGCTTTTCTAGACCTTTAGGGAAGACTGTGTGATGGTTGTAGGATTTCCAGGGCTGTGAGCAAGGACTTCTTACTCCCAGCATTGTCACATGTCTCTCATTCATATGGTTTGCATATCCGTTGTCCATGTTGAGTCAGTTATCAATTCCATCTTTGAGGGTTCTTCTGGATCTGGTCCTTGATAGCCATGTAAATGTTACTCTTTTACCACATTGGCCAAGGGAAGGCAGTGAGGTTCTTTTGGGTTCCCCTTATCTCAGTACTCTGTACTGCCATATTATTTCTGGCATCTCACCAACTCTCCTGGGACTCGATCCAGGAAGCAAAGCAGAGTTTCCCTCCAGTATCAGATTCCACTATTTTCCCAGGGACACTCCTCTCATCTCTCCTTAACTTGGATCCCAGTTCACAGATCAAGCCACAGGGCTCCCTTTCTCAGGCACATATATCCATTCACTTTTAGCATCCTTTACTTCCCCCTGTTTCCCACAGACTCTGGAAACGGCAAGTCACTGTTTCACATCAAGTGGTCCTACCTTGCATTTCATCTCAGTCCTCTAAGGCCTGGACTTTTGAACCTCAAAGGCAGGAATTTCCACCTAGCTTTCTTCTACTTCCTGAGGTGGTGTTATGTCTCTTGAAGCTCTGACGTAAAAGACCTAGCCGATGAAATGGGGAAATGGTCATACAATATAAGAAAATAGAGGGTAAAATATACACGTCAAACATTATCTTGCTACATAAAGTCTTAAAAATATTCCAACAACTACAAACGTATGAAAGAGAATTGCAAGAGTAAAATATGAAGCAACAACATTCTTTTTAGGAGTTACTCAGTCTAGCATTCATTCCTCATACCACCTTACTTCAACCTGAGAAGCATGGGGTGATAAGAAGGCTGAAAGTTATAGAAGTGTGAAGGCAAAGACCAAGAATCATGACATTGCATGTCACGATACGACAGAGACAGGTATAGCCACAGTCACCAATTATTGTCCATAAATACCACTCAATTTGAACAATGGATTCCAAAATTCTAAGAAATCTTTTAGGTTTCATTAAATTTAAAAAAGTAAATTTATTTAGAAACATTTAAGTGCCTACTAGCCTTCACATTTAATGTTGACATGAATATCCCAAGGCATATCTAGTTCAGTCTCTCCTCGAAGACACGTCGTGCCCATTAGCTTTCAATTTAAGAGAAGGGCTACAGAAATGGCAAAGCCCCACAGCTGATCTAGCAGGACACTTCACAGTGTAGGCAGTGGTAGGGATACTGAAATGAACAGTAGCTTTCATGACGGGGCAGCAGCATCAGGATTTCAGTCTAAATGCCTTTTGTCATAAGTGTGACTATAGAAGTCTGGTCTCATTTTGTGTGTCACTGACTTAGTCGATGAGGACAGCATTCTGAAAACTTAGAACCCTTATGAACAGCATTCTCAAGGCAATATTCTTCCAAGGCATTCTAGAAGCAGAGATAAGAGCCATACCCCTAGAAAGCAATATAACACAAGAGCATCAGACAGTGAGGTTTGTCTCTGGTCCATAACCTGAGATAAGGGATGAACCAAGAAACTCAACTGCATGTTAAGAAAAAAAAAAAAAAAAAAAAAAACCTACGTATGTGCATATATACACACACAAATACACACACTTAATTGTGGGCATACAATTGAGACTTGGTTCATATTTTGTACTTCTTGAAATAGCATGTTAATAACATTGAATAATATTAAATACTTTATAGTTTTGCTAGATTGCACACCATCATCTTACTGCTCTTTAAAGCAGCCTAGCATATAGATTCATCTAAGTAAATGGATGGGCTGCCATACAGCATGTCTGTCCTCTCCATTCAGAAATTTTTTTCTGTATAAAAACATGCTTGCTTTAGGAAATCTCAAAACAGTCAAAGATTCTGGAAAAATAAGTGATTCTTTGTGACCCTGAAATGGAAGTGGCATGAGTATTTGATATAGATTAAAAACAATGACCAAAAGCAACTCATCCTTGAAAATAAATACCATAAATGGGGTCCAGGTAAACAAATGAGCAATAAGTGCCCCCTAGTTATAGCCCAGGTATGAGGAGCAACCAAAGGCTTATATGGAAATTGACTATTACCATACATTTTCTATTATTGTTAATCGAATAGAAATATGCGAATGCTGACGCCATGATAGCAGCAAGCTGGCCAACAGTTGAAACTTGGCATTGTATAGTATTAGAGTTGAAGTCAGTTCGAAGACACTCTGTGGTAATAAATATTATGTTCTAAGCTTTAAGCCAGCACTTCAGTAGGCTCTTCAGACCCACTTTAAGATTGGCAGGCCCTGGTGGCTCCTCACTGGAGGAACGTTCTGCCAACTCTAGAAATATTTTAGAGCAAATCAGGAACTTCTCTTTGTTTTACCTTCTACCTTCAAATTAAAAATAGCCTTAGAGATTTGTGATAAAACAAAATGGTCTTTAGAAGCTGGTACTAGGTTACAACTTATTCATTAGGCCTGGGGTTAAATATTCTCTGAGTGTTTATTATGAACTTTATGGTAGTCAAAATTTCCACTAAAGAAAATCAGTCTAATTAGGAAATTTTCCAACAGGACAACTAAAATAAAATGTATTTTAAAGTGATCAGAAAGTGGATCTAATAAGAAATATGATGATAATCTCCAAAGCCAGCTCCATGCAAATTATATTTACACATGGAGAGATTTGGGAATTATTTTTCCTGACTTGCATACCATGCTAAATATTTTAATAAAAGAAATTGCATCTAAGTCTGAGAAGTCAACCATGCACTGAAGAGGTTCCGCAGCCTTTTAATAGCACGGTACTATGCTTAATAAAGATGATAATGCTTAACTGCATATTGATCTTTGGATTTTTTATATTCCTCAATCTATCCATCAATAAAAAAACATTAACCACAGACTCTGCTTAGGACTCTGCTAGAGCTTATGGTGGGACTCATGTAAAATAAATAAAAGTTTCACTTCTTTTGAGTTTTTTGCAATAAGCTTTGAAACACAAGAAATCAATTCATAGGAGAAGAAACATTGATATGTAACATATGACAAGATGGTATGTTAGGTGGTATTTCAGATGAGAAGAGAATTAAAGATTATATTGGGCTAAATGCAATCAAGAAAATCTTTAGAAAGGTTTGGGTTGAAGGAAGTTAAATAATTACGTTTACAAAGAGGTAGTGGAAACAGTTTAATAAAAGAAAAATGCAGGCCAAAACACTTGTTTAAAATCGTATCTTACAGTAAATGTGATAAGGAGCTAGTGAGGCTATCATTATGTTTTTCTACAACTTGTTGCTATTAGAAGAAGGGAGGCCAGTGGTGAAAATCTACAGTTTCATAGGGTTCAACACGTAAGAGAAGAAGAAATGAAAATGAAGACAAAAGGTCAAGAAATGCTTCCTGCTATAGGTATCAGTAAGATTTGGTGTGCATTTGTTATAAAGCAGAACAAATACAGAAATCCTTGTAGGGTTCCAAGTTTGGGGAACCAGGTGAAGCACAGTCCCATGGACAGAAAGACAGTGATGTTAAGTCAGTGTGAGGCATCACTCAGGGTGAGAAACATTTCCAAGAATCTGGTATGGCAGGAGGTGAGTACTAGTAGTAGCCTTTCTAGGCAACAGGAGTGTGATTAATATTCTTATTTTAAAAATATTTTGTATCTAACATATGCTATAGTTATAAGTTAACAATTATTCAATGCTTATTCTGTGTTTAACCCTGAGCTAAGCTTTGTATCCACAATGCCCCCCTTTAATCTAATTATACAGTTCTGAAGATTTATAGAGGAGAGGTAATAAAAATAATTTTCTGGTTAAGCCTGGTTTTAGTTTTAGAATAGTCAGCAGTCCCCTAGACCTCAACGTTTATGATTTGGTTTTCATTTAGTGGGGATTGGGAGGGTGTACGGGGAGCATATGAGTCGAAGTTTTTACTTGTGGGTTTCTAGAGACTTAAAAAAAAAAAAAAGGAAGAAAAGGGAATGAAGAGAATGGTATGAAGTTTGTTCCTCAGCTTGGGCCCTGAGAACTAAGTTTGAACTCCATTTAAAGAGAGGCTTTAGGTAGGAACAGAAAGAACTGTTTACACAATGGCGTTGAAGTAACACAGAACAAAGGCAATTCCACTTAGGTCCAGTTATGATAACCCAGAATGGGAGGGATGAATATTTCACTCAATTCAGCTGGGCATATAGAGCACTTAGGTGCTATGGTAGTTCTAGAGCACCTCTGTCATTACATGACTATGGAGGAATCAGCAGAACATGGTAGAAATAAGATGCCAGGATGAGATGATGAATGCTTGGGGACCCAGTGTCCATTTGGACAAAGTCTGCCTTGTGGGGGTAGACTTTTTTGTGTGTACATAAGAAATATCCCTTTAGGACTCCCAGAAGTACTTGAGTAGGCACAAAGAGAAGAGGACTTTGCCGGAGACTAGAAGTTATGTTATTCAGGTGAGGGCAAGAGCAGGTAAGATTTTATCTCTTCATTTATTAAGCAACTAATTATTGAATGCTGCAGTGTTTCAGACAATATTCTGGGAAACAAAGCAAACCAAGAAAGACACTGCTAATGGTTAGAATAGTGGAGATACAAACTAATTAATAAATGGTGAAAAATCAGCATAATTATTGCTAAAGTGAGGAGCTCAGAAGACAGCCGAAAATCCCAGATAAGGAGTGCCACAGATGGATTCCCAAGAAAAATACCATTTAAACTGAGACCTAGAATGTGCGTTGGAGTAAGCTAGGTAAAGCTGGGAAGATGGGAGTTCCATTCCATGGGAACAACTGTGTGGATTCTCAAGGCCAGAGCTGATCCCTTGAAGGAATCAAAAGCTGGATTAAATGGCCAGAGTGTATGAGGTCAATAAAGAAAGACATGAGGCTAGAGAATAGCCCTTGAGTTTAGACTTGATTTTGAAGACAATGGAAAGTGATTGAAGCGCTTCTTCTTTGTTAGATTTACCTTTCAGAAAGATCACTATGATCATCCTGTAGAGGACAGAGTTAAGGGAAAAAAGACTAGCAGGATGTGGGTGCTGGTGAGGCTGGGAGACTCTTTCATTATCATAGTCCTAGATGACGGTATTCTGAACTAGGATGCTGACAGGGAAATGAAGAAAAGGGAGCAAAGTTGAGAAACACTTAAGCAGTTGAATAGAAAGGACAAGGTGATTGAATGTGAATGATTAGGAAGTTAAAGAACGAAGTCATACTATTGGCTTGGGCAGCTAAGGAATAGGTGGCCCCATTTCCTGGGCTCAGCACCATCAGTGTGGTGACGACTGAGTCAGAAATGCAAACAAAACTTACAAGTCTGTCTTCTTATGCGTTCCAAGGCCCCACACTTGCCTGGTTTTTCTTTTAATGTTTATCCTAACTCCTTGTCAGTTTCTTTGTATGTGTTTTCTCATTTCTCTGACCTCTACCTGTTGAATTGCTCCAAGGCTCAGTCCTGGAAGCTCAATTCTTTTCCACCTACAGTGACTCTCAAGATAATCCACCTACTCTCGTGGCTTCAAATTCTGTCTATAAACAGATTATTCCCAACATAATTTTTCTATTCAAATGTCTGCACTAAACTCTGGATGCTTTTAATCAATTGTCAGTGTGCATCTCCACCTGGATGTCTGATGGGTATTGAAGACACTTAGCTGAGCTACATCCAAAGCCGAGCTCCTCATTCCATCTTCTCCTGTTGCTTTATATATTCATTACTTTTCATGACAAAAACTGCGATTACTTTTGAGCCAAACTAACAATTTCATCAAACAGCTTCCCCTATGTTCTGGGTCCTGGATGGTCTCTGTACTTCTTCCCTTGAGCCAAGTAGCTAATGTGATCTCAGCATCGAATAGATAGAGACCAGGTGGGAAGTTTTGCAGTAATTGAGGAGAATGATGATGGTGGACGATTCAAGGTAGTAATAAAGTAGGTGGTGAGATGTGGTTGGATTATGGATAAGTTTGAATTTATTAATCACATTTGTGCTTCAGAGCCTTCATGATCTCTTTCATGTAATGTTTTCCCTCCAGATACCGCCAAAGCCCAACTTCCTCACATTCTTAGTCAGCCCTCTCTAGGCCTCCTTATAAAACATTTCCTTTTACCCTAACGTTTTCCATTCCCTTTCCCTAATTTATGTATTTATCTCATCTCTAGTGCCTCTTTAACATTCTGTTTATTTTACCTGCCTATATTATGTTGGTTGTACCCCCGCTAGAGTGCAATATCCATGAGACAGAAATACCTTTTCCCCTTAGTTCCCTACCCCATCCCCATGCATATAATAGTACCTGGCATGTAACATAGCCAGTGTTCAATACGTATTTGTGAAATGACTGGATGAATTGATTAATTTCAAAGTAGTTGAATGAAGGAATAGCATCTAGAAATAATATACATACTAACATTGCTGAAAGCTACTTGGTCTGACTGGACCATTTTGAGAAATGTACTAAGAGTTTTCCAGACCAAGAACCTCTAGAGTGAGTCAATGAAAACCAGCAACAAGTAGTAACATTTACCACATTAGAAGGAATCTGGAATAAAAATAGAATCAAAATTAAGAAGGAGCCTTGTAGATAATAGAATTGATTTTTCTTCACACACAAGAAAATTGATTATATAGCTTTAGAAATAAAGTATCAAAACTCTTAATCCCAAAGCAAAGTAACTGCTAAGAGAAATAAAATATTTCCAAACATCCATGAAATGATGCTATTAGTTTACTTCCTCGAAACTCCATTTCTGTCTCTAGCAATTTAATAGAGAGTATCATGACAGAAGTACTGCCCTCAACCTATGGCATAGAGATATTTTATATTCCAAAGACTTTGTTTAATGAAGCAGAGCTTTTACTACTTACAAATGTTAAGAACTTAGATTTGACTCAGAGAAAATAAAACCATTGGTGTAAAACTTCAATGAAAACAAGTCAAGGAAGAATCAAGATTTTGGTGTTGACTTCTTTTTAACCAGGGTTTCCTTTGCTTTAAAACAAAATTATGTGGAAAGAGCAGAATATATAGAAAAACTTTTTTTCTAATATTAAATTTATAAAACATATGATTACTAGGAAAAAAATAAGTTGCATATTAGGTATATTCGGCTTATAATGAAGATATATTTGAGTGCTAGTCTGGAACTTTCTGTATTCTATGTCATGCACAGATAATGAGTCTCAGTTGTTTTCTGTTATACTCTATCATTTTCCAGGGGTTCATAAATTATACAATACTCTGCTTAGTCTTCCACACCTTCTCTTGCTTCTCTCTTTTCTGTTTACACATTCTGAGTATATGTCAGCCAATATCAGCATTTTGATTACAAGCAGAATGAAACTTCTTCCAAAGCCTGTTAGCATATAGAGCAACATATCTTGTAATATTTTTTCTTGTTTTTCTCCCCACAAATCCATAAGTGGTATAACATTTCTTTTTGCCATTGCGTGAACTTGGCATTTCTAACTAGCCAGAGATTGGCTTTCTGTGTGTTCATGAAGCATTAAAGCTTTGCTGAACAAAACAGCTCCTTCTGACCTCTGCTAGAAAAGTGGAATATCTTTAAACATACTCTTTTTATTAGTGGATTTTTCCATTTGCAATTTGTTCCCCAAATCCCTTCCCTGTGGCTTATGCTGTTGGCCCTGCTTGTGTGACCGTGTCTAAAAAAAATCATCATTTGTGTCCTGCAAAACTTTAATGAAATTTGGGGTCACAATTAAATTATACTATATTTGGTTAATTAGCAAATAGTTTAGTTTACAGAATGCAAAGTCAGCAGAACCCGGCCAACTTAGAGGTAAGATAAGATCCAGATGTGCATTTCACATTCCTCTCTAAGAGCAGGGAAATATTAAGGCTGTCATTCTTGATATCTGCAAAAATTTAGGTGGAGCCAACAAAATAGCTGTTTAAATATCGTGAATTAAATGAAAAAATAGAATAGATGCTTACTCTGGTAAATAAATTTTAAAAATATGGTATATCCATACCATAAACAAGAATAAAATACTCATGCATCATACAAAATGAATGAAATTCAGAAACATTATGCTAAGTGAAAGAAGTCAGACAAAAAGACCACATACTGTATGTGTCCATCTATATGAAATGTCCAGAGGAGGCAAATCTGAAGACACAGAGAATAGATTAGTGGTTGCCTAGTCTGGGAGTGGAAATGAGGATTACCTCTAAATAGGCTTGAGGATTTTATCAGGGTGATGAAAATATTCTAAAATTGGATCACAATGATGGTTGCAAAGCTCAGCAACTTTACTAAAAATCTTTTAATTGCACTAAAATGCATAGTTTTATGCTTTGTCAGTTATACCTCAACAATGTTGTAAAGAAATAATGTAGATGCTTAGGTTTATGTACTGATAAATACCACATATGCTGCTTCTGAAGGTCATCATTCTTTTCCATGGCAATAGCATTCTAAAATGTCGATCAAAAACTACCACCAAAAAGTAAAGATATATGTAACTAATAGAAAGTAATAGACAATTTATTCACCCTTTAAAAAGCAAAAAAAAAAAAACAAAATAATATTGACAGTTCTCCATGACTATGTAACTTTAGAAAGTAATAGACAATTTATTCACCCTTTAAAAAGCAAAAAAAAAAAACTAAAATAATATTGACAGTTCTCCATGACTATCATACTTAGTTCATAGTTTCAGCAACCTGTTACTCTGTTGCCCAAAAGCGTAAATATCATCCTCATTTATTCTATGCCAACAAATACTAGAAATAATCCCATTAATATCTTTTTAGATTTTTCCAAAACCAGAGTTAAATACATATATATTATGCCTTCAAAAAACACACAAGTAGTTGCATCTTTTCTAAAATACTAAATGAATAAACAAATACATTTTGAACATTCAAATAAATAACCTCAGTAAAATGCCCCCTTCTGCTTTCCAATATCATAGTGGAACTTGATGATTTTATAAAATTGAAGTAGTTGGGAGAATTCTCTTCAAGATTATGGACAGTCACGTAAGTATCTGGATATTTGGAAGGCTTTTTGTTTTGTTTTTTTTTTTAGACAGAGTCTCACTTTATTTCCCAGGCTGGAGTGCATTGGCTCAGTCTTGGCTCACCACAACCTCAGAATCCCAGGCTCAAGCAATCCTCCCATCTCAGCCTCCAAAGTAGCTGGGATTACAGGCATGAGCCACCAAGCCCAGCTAATTTCTGTATTTAGATGTAGAGATGAGGTTTTGCCATGTTGCTCTGGCTGGTCTCCAACTCTTGGGCTCAAGAAATCCACCTGCCTCGGCCTCCCAAAGTGCTGGAATTACAGGCGTGAGCCACCGTGCCTGGCCAAAAGACTTTTTTTTTTTTCATTCTGCAAATGTTTCAGCATTTAGTATATGGAACTACCTTTTTAAAAAGCTATGTTTGTCAAATCGATGTACATTTGGGGCTCTTTTTCTATGCTTTTTTTTTTTTTTTTTGAAAATGAGTGTCGTTCTTTCACCAAGGCTGGAGTGCAGTGGCTCAATCTCAGCTCACTGCAACCTTTGCCTTCTGGATTCAAGCAATTCTCCTGCTTCAGCCTCCCAAGTAGTTGGGATTATAGATGTGCACCACCATGCCCAGCTAACCATTGTATTTTTTTTTAGTAGAGACAGGGTTTCACCATGTTGGCCTGGCTGGTCTTGAACTCCTGACCTCAAGTCATCTGCCCACCTCAGCTTCCCAACATGCTGGGATTACAGGTGTGAACCACCATGCCCAGCCATCTAAGCCCATTTTAAAGTATATGTTTTATTCGGGGGTTATCTTTATGTATTCTGTTTACTTTTTTATTTATGTAGAGATTTGAATATTAACATGAATAATAAACAACTGACTTGCTTTGAATATTTTATTTTGAAATTTATTTTTATTATGGATGATAGCTTAATGGTAATTCTTTATTTGTGCTTATAGGCATGGATCAAGGATGCTAACTTGTGCCCAGAGAGATTCAGCTTATGACTTTGGCCTCTGAGAGATTAGTCAGTAATCAGCAGAAGTTTTCACATCCAAAATGCACCTTCTTGGTATCAATTACTAACTTACTCAATAGAGGAAGTATTCAGAAAATCTATCACTTCGGTATATCATCCACTGGCCAAGAAGCTTGAATTCTAAACAGTTCAATGCTGTTCAATGATATGAGCTGTCTGGTCATAAATCTCAAAGGCCTGAAGAAGTCAGGTGTACATCAATAGGGAGATAAGTCTGGAAAACAGATAAGCCATTTAAAAGGGGCAACCATCGCCCAGTTCTAATTAAGCTCTGCTACATGAAACAACATGCCCAGTGTGATATGATCTTCTGAATTTTCAAGGGAAGCTGAAAAGCTGGATACTCATGTGAATTGTCTCAATTGTTAAATGTTGACAACTAATTCAAAAAGTTTTAAACATTGTACATGGGAAACAAAACTTCAGAGGATTGGGTTTTATAGTGGCCAACTCGGTACTTCTGCCTTACAAGGAAATCTCATCTACTTTTGTGTTGTGCAGAACCCTTACTGATAGAGCAACTGCCTGCATATCTGCTCCTACCAGTGTTACAACTTGGCCTTTGTCCTGGCACATCCTCTTCCTTTTACCTAAAACCTCTTCCTCATCCATGCTTACCAAGCAAACTCCTCCTAATTTTCTATTATTCTGTATCATCTTCTGTTTGTCTTTCTGGTGCTCCTCCAATAGAGCATTTTTTTCTGTATTAGAGCAATTTTATGCATAATTATTTAAATGACTCTGTAGGTGAAAACAGTTCTTGGATATTCCTTGAAGACAGGGTATCTTCTGTTCTCGTTTTGTGTTCGCATAGTAACTGACAGGCAGTTGACACTCAAATGGTTGACGAACAAGTGAGTGAATTAATTACTTATGTTAAAAATGATTAGATTCACATTTTATTTCTGCTACTGATTGTTAAATAACCTGAGAAAAGTCTGGGATGAGAGAGTATTTGAGGGCAAAAATAAAGGAAAATAGCAAAGAAAAGTCACTTTCACTTCTGGGGCTTCAACTGTCTTGTGTGTAATGAATGCACTGGATTGGAATCCCAGTGTGGTCTTTAATATTCTATTTTGATGATAGTGTGATAGTTACATTAACAATATTGCTAATAACATCAGTAGTAAATGAATATTCAACCTTTATGTGCAAGTAACTATGATAAGTGCCTTCAAGGCAGTATCTCATTTAATCATCTCATGATATTGTAAGGTAGATATTATTTTTGTCCCTATTATATGGATAACAAAAGTATACTTGGAGAAATACCTTTGTTTTAAAACTTTCGCAAACAAGAAATGTGAAGTTTTTTGTCCACTTTGCTGTGACTTCCTTTTTCTCATGGCTTTGTGAATCATAATAGCTGAAGTTCCCTTTGTTTCATATTTTAATTACAGTAAGATACAAAGCTAGTAATTTTCTCTATGTAATACTGCATTTCTCCTACACCAAGTCACACAGGGTCATGCTACTCAAAGAATAGTCCATGGACAAGCAGCAACAGTAGCACCTGGGAGTTAATTAGAAATGCAGAATCATTATCTCCAGCCTAGACCTGAGAATCAGAATCTGCATTTTAACAAGGTTCGCAGGTAACTCCAATGCATTCTAAAGTTTCAGAAGCATTAGCAGAGAGGAAACTTATTACTGGTTTATCAACATAATTCTCTCCATAGGAAGATAGAAGGAGTGCCTTCAAAAAGAGAAGCAGAGGATAAGAACATATGGAAAGAATTATCTTGACGTGAACCTAAAGTTATGAGACTAGGTGTAGACATTAGACAAATCCACATTTGAGAGAAGACTGCAGTATCTATTTGTATCTTAGTCCATTCAAATTGCTATAACAAAATACTTGAATCTGAGTAGCTCGTAAACACCAAAAATTTATTTCACAGTTCCAGAGGCTGGGAAGTTCAAGATCAAGGTGACAGCAGATCTGGTGTCTGGTAAAGTACCCTCTTTCTCATAGATCGTGGCCTCTTGTTTTGGAAGGGGCAAAACAGCTCTCTGGGGCCGTTTTTTACAAAGGTATTAATCTATTCATGAGAATTCTGCCCTCATGATCTAATCACCTCCCAGACTCCACCCCTTAACGCAATTACTTTGGGAGTAGGACTTTAACACACGAATTCTGGGATGACACAAATATTCACACCATAGCAGTACTAATTTCTACTTTCATGGTAATGTCTCTTGATAAAATAGATCATTTGCCAACTTTAGTGTCCAATTGCTGGTTATCATTTTCTTTTAGAATTGGCATTTCTATTTTATTGGTTGCCTCACTTGTTATGCTTTCATCCTATGGAGAGTTGTGGATCATAACTGAAGTCATATTCATTTCAGAGACTTTAATTGCTGATATTACCAAAAAATCAGGCTGTTTTGAAACCAAATCTTATGTATGTTTTTGGAGTATTTTTTTGTTTTTTTCTGTAGACACATGTATATCGTACATCAGTTCTAAGATAAAATAATTAAAGGTCTTCACTTGAAATCATTGCTAGTAATGGCCATTGTCAACCATAAACAGATAATTTCTTGAGTAGATCAGGACAAGAAAAGGTTAAGTGCCTCGCTGTGTTCAGTAAGTCAGAGCATCTGCTGTAATGTAAATGACAAAAAATGCTTTCTTTTCAGTGAGCAGAATTTTCCTGTTTCTTACTTTAGAAAAAAAGGGTGTCTAGCTAGCTGAAATGGATAAAACAATGGGATATGCATCACCTGAGTTTTGTGCATTTTCAAGAGGAAATAATTCTTCCTTTATTCTTTGACTCTTCTTGGCTAATTTGGT
This sequence comes from Nomascus leucogenys, assembly GCF_006542625.1. Taxonomy (NCBI): domain Eukaryota; kingdom Metazoa; phylum Chordata; class Mammalia; order Primates; family Hylobatidae; genus Nomascus; species Nomascus leucogenys. Next base: position 12,476,407 of record NC_044382.1, on the reverse strand, counting down.
TTAGAGAGAAGAATCCTCTCTTTGTGACTGCACAGGCTTTTAAAATGTTCTTAGTGTTGTAGAAGAATCTGTTTCTCCTGGGGATCATATCTCATGTTTCTCATTGAATTCCTGTTGGAAACAATGGAAGGGAAGAGGTTCATTCAAGAAAAGTCACAGTTGTGGAAAGTGTAAGGTTGATCTGTTTATGAGTATACTTTTTTTTTCATTTTGCTTTATCAATGAGCAATATGAAAGAATTAATCAAAACCATGTTACAGTAAACTTAGTAAAACACCTTAAGGTCAGCTGAACAAAATTAGGGAAAAGAGTAACTGTAAATTTTGTGGATCCTAGTCAATAAAAATGACCAACACAAATTTGTCTAGAGCTGACCACTGGAATAACGCTAGTTATTTCTTGAGTATAGACAAAAATGTGTGGTTAGAGGGTGGGGGGAGGTTATTAATAAGACATGTGACAAACAGGCAGCATCTGGGACAGGGCACCCAGCTAAGACACCAGCAAAGAAGAGTGAAAGCTGAGCTCATCCATCCCAAGCATTGTCACTGTCATTAAATTTGCCTGTTTCTGAGATTCTTTGCATGATACATGCTAGCATAGAAAATTTCCATCCTGACTCTCTTTTTTGCAATAACCCCCTGCTCTTCTAACCCATTAGTAGTCTTTATTGATAGTCCTAGGTGAGACTCTAATAATTTGTTTGCTTTATAACTAGGATCGACTTTTTTTCCTTAGTAATGTAGCTGTTCGACAGCCATGCATTTTCAAAAATGGTGTTTTAAAATAAGTGCTTGTTACATGCAAAAGCCTTCTTACTCCGCATGTTCAGCTGACTTTTCTGGAAAATTCTTCAGCAATTCTTCTTGATAGTTATACATTCACTGTGAGTCCTGTCTTATGGTGATTATACCAAGCTGATTCTTCCTGAATACGTTGGTCTGTTTTCTGTTGCTTATAACAGAATACCTGAAAGTGGGTAATTTATATTTCTTAAAAAAGGAATTTATTTCTTGTACTTATACAGGCCGAGAAGTTCCAGGTTGAGGAGCCATATCTGGTGAGAGCCTTCTTGCTGGTGCAGATTCTGTGGCATCCCAAGGCAGCACAGGGCGTCATATGGTGAGGGGATTGAGCATGCGGACATGCCAGCTCAGTGCTCTCTCTTCTTATAAAGTCAACATGTCCCCTCCCATAATAACTCATTAATCTTCCATTAACCCATTAATCCATTAATTTATGAATGAATGAATCCTCTTATGAGAGCAGAGCACTCATGATCCAATCGCCTTTTAAATGCGCCACCTCTTGATACTGTCACGTTGGGGATTAAGTTTCAACATGAGTTTTGAAGGGGACATTCACACCCATAACACTGAAGAATAATATGATCTTTGTTTATGCCCCCAAACAGTTCTTTTCTTTATTGAGACGGAGTCTCACTCTGTTGCCCAGGCTGGAGTGCAGTGGTGCAATCTCGGCTCACTGCAAGCTCCGCCTCCCAGGTTCACGCCATTCTCCTGCCTCAGCCTCCCGAGTAGCTGGGACTACAGGCGCCCGCCACTGTGCTCGGCTAATTTTTTTTTGTACTTGTAGTAGAGACGGGGTTTCACCGTGTTAACCAGGATGGTCTCGATTTCCTGACCTCGTGATCTACCGGCCTCGTCCTCCCAAAATGCTGGGATTACAGTTGTGAGCCACAGCACCTGGCTGTTCTTTTTACCCTTGATACAATTCTTAACATTTTGGAAAACTAATGCCTTTACTAACATCATCTCTTGGCTCAGAAGAATATAGGTGTGTGGAATTTAAGTGTACATCATGCAATCAAAAGTTTTTTCTCCTTGCCATGCATCTAATTATATGTATACATACATATATACAGATATATATATATATATATATAGGTACATTCAGCAGTGGAATAAAAATTTGTGTCCTCCACAACTCATATGTTGAAATCTTAACCCCCAAGATGATGGTATTAGCAGGTGGGTCCCTTGGGAGGTGATTAAGTAGTAAGGGTGGAGCCTTCATGAACAGGATTAGTGCCTTATAAAGAGGCCCAGGAAAGATCCCTTTTCCCATCCACCTCCTCACAGGGAGAAATAAGCCAGCCGTCAGTCTGCAATTCGTAAAAGGACCCTCATGAGAACCTGACCATGATGCTACCCTGATCTTGGACTTTGCAGGCTCCAGAACTGTGAAAAATAAATTTATGTTATTTATAAGCCATCCAGTTTATAGTACTGTACTATAGCCGCCCAAAATTACGGAGTCACATGCGTCTGTACATAGCATCCGTGCTGATTGTGTCCATCTGGCACTCTCTACTTTCTCCATATACTTTACTTTGCCCTTTAAAATTATGCTTATCATGGAAAAAAACCATTTAAACTTGGAGGCTCTCATTTCCAAACCTTTTTGCCTTAAAATAGGATGTTTGTTTCTGAAATTTTCTACTTTCATGACATTTCTGTTGTTTGACATTCTGTGCATTGAATTTTTTTTCACGCTTAGTGTAGAGTAAAAAATAATTCAAAATCTTAAGAAAATTTACAAAACTCTGGTCACTGTTTTAAGAGTAGCTGCACCCAGTCAACTGAGTTAACTTGGCTCATCACAGTTTTGCCAATAAAAGCCTATCATTCGTGAAGTTACAGTCATAACTGTGTTTGAGTTGTTGATGCTGATAGATCTTATTTAAAATAAAAAAAAAAATTTAAATTGGGGGGAATATAACTGCAACTCTATTCATCATGAGTCAGAAGTTTCCTATGACAATCACACTACTGTTACTTCTAAATAAGATATACATATCCATGTATACATCTCTGTGGAAGAGGTCAAGTCAGGGTGCCTCTCTTTGTCTCTCTGTTTTAGTTCCCACAGGAAATGGAGTTATTCATTCTTCCATACATTAATATTTTTGGTTCCTGCCATGTGTAAGCCACTGTGCTAGCTTTGTGAGGAAATATTTGAAGACCAAGCTTGAGCATAGTAATGAAATTTGTTTCAACTCAACACATCAAGTAGTAGGTACACCTTCTTGTTACCGAATTATATGCTCGCTCTGATGTAAGATACATGCATGACATATAGGATTTTGTCACAAAGATCACAGTCTCTTAGAGAAAATAATACAGGAGTCAAATATTAATAGCTGACTGTAATGCTCTGCTAGTGATATAAATTAAATGCACTAAAAAGGGAGCTATTAATTCTTTCTAGAAGTGGAAGATAGGTAAAGAATAAAGTGAGTAGGGATTTTATTGACAGGAGAATTTAGCTGAAAATTAAAGGTAGAAGATCAAGGTAATTTTGAGTGATTACATTCCAGATATGATGGTTTGTACAAAAGCATAAGGCTGTAAGAACATAAGGCATGCTCAGATTATTTACAATAGTTCATTAAGGCCACATAAAAGGTTATATAATGGGAATAGTATTAGGGGGTGAGATTGGAAAAGAAGAACAGACTGTTAGCGAATGATCTCCAATACCTTATTAAAGAATTTGTCAGGTATCGTGTAGAAACCAAGGGATTTTTGAAGTCAGGTTGCCTTTGATCTAACATTGATATACAACTACAAGCAGCAGTGGGCAGTTCTATTTGGATAGCCCTAGGAAGTAATTAGAAGAAACTCTGTGTCTTTCATGTAGGAGAGACCAAAGGTAAGTTTTTGGCACTTATAGTAACTTTGGTGGAAATTAGTATTGAAATCATCAAATTTAGGGTCATAGATCAGTAATGAAATCTACCACTAGTGTGATGTGCAATTGAAAATTTACCTTGGCAATCATTCATTTTATCTTTAGAGGACAAAATAGAGCACTATATTAACCCCAGATATGTTTATTGTTCCCTAAGATACAATAAATGTGATACCTAACACTACTGTTTTTCTAATATTTCTTTAAATACTCACTCTGTACCAAATAAGGCTGGATGTATGCATTTTCTTATAAGTAATAAATTGTAGGAAAGCATTTGTGACTTAGATATATAGTTTATGTTTCACAGAGATTCTTTCAAATATTTTCCCCTTATTTTTCATGAGTGACAATCAATGGCCCTTCCTCAATGTGCTAATATAATTCTCATTTTTATTTATCATTGAGATGTTGAGATATATATGATATAAACAATCTTTCCTTTCCTGTCTATATTTTGGGAATGGTACTAGATAATAATAAAGTAATGTTAACAATTCCTGTAAATTCTGTAGCTGATATTACTGAGCCTTTATTTTGTAATGGGCATTGTGCTAAGTGCTGGCCTTTATATGTAGAAACATATTTATTTTTGCATCAATCCAGAGAAGGGTACTATCATTTTCTTCATTTTATGGATAGTGACTCAGGGATGTTTAATAACTTGCTGAAATCATATAATAGGTACAGAGCCAAGCAAGAGGAAGAGTCCAAGTCTGTCTGACCCCACCAGGGACTTAATTTTCTTGTTAAGAAGTGTTTCAACCCTATCCTATATAGTTCACTTTGTCGATGAAACCATTTCTCATCTCATATGAAATGAATCAAATAATTATGGACTACTTCAGCATTTCTGGTATATTTTTCAAAACGATCTCATCATGGTTCTACATGATTTGTTTTTGCCATATGAGTCTTCAACTCAATTTAAATGTTATAAAAACTACAGATTACTATGGCATTAGCTGAAGATATTGTCAAAAATTGAATGAGTCTCTCTTTATAATGTTATATTTCAGAAAGTCTTAGAAGATTAAAATTCTTTCATCTTAATACCACTGCTTAATTATTGGATTCACAAATCTGTAACTTGAACTCACTTCAAAGTTATTGATGTTTCTTTATATATCAAAATTTAATATTTGGCAATTATTATAAACATTCAGATCTCTAAATGATGATGGGAAAATTTATGTACATATATGTCTTATATTCTAATCAGTAATACTATTCTATGAGAAACCTCAAGTTGGAAAAGACATGAGATATTTCAGGAACACTAAAAGGACTTCTTGTCTCTTTTATTTGTTTCTTGAATCTATCTAAGATGACTTTGCTGTCTATTAAATACAGTCAGCCACCATAAATCTTAAACAGGCATAAAATCGTTTAAGGACAAATCTGAAAAAGATGTTTGAATTAAATTTGTTACATATCTACAACATATCTACTTTATTCTGTCTTTTTCCCATAGTGATTTTAAAACCCAAATATACTACATATACTAATAATTATTAAATAATTATTATTTTTGAAAACTGAACTATTCTAGAATAAAATACTTTTTATTTTGTAATATATTGTGGAGTTTCAACTTGATCAATTGAATTTCAGATGAATTGTACCAATTCTTAATAGTCCATTTAGTATGTATTTATTGAGCTCTTAGAGTACTAGGTACTAGGATAGACACTGTGAACAAGAGAAGCATAGAACTTCTCTCCAGTTTAAATTTTACCGTAAACAAATAAAAACTATCCCACTCAGTATTTTCTTTTTCACCAACTTTTATTTTAAGTCTCGGGGTATATGTGCAGGATGTGCAGGTTTGTTACATAGGTAAATGTGTGCCACGGTGGTTTGCTACACAGATCAACTCATCACCTAGGTGTTAAGCCCAGCATGCATTAGCTATTTTTCCTGATGCTCTCCCTCCCCCAACCCCCAACCAATCAAAAGGCCCCAGTGTGTGTTATTCTCCCACATGTGTCCAAGTGTTTTCATTGTTCAGCTCCCACTTAGAAGTGAGAACATGTTGTGTTTGGTTTTCCATTCTTGCGTTAGTTTGCTGAGGATAACAGCTTCCAGCTCCATCCATGTTCCTGCAAAGGACATGATCTCATTCCTTTTCATGGCTGCATAGTATTCTGTGATGTATATGTATCACATTTTCTTTATTCAGTCTATCGTTGATGGGCATTTGGGTTGATTCCAAGTCTTTGCTATTATGAATAGTGCTGCAATGAACATACACATGCGTGTATCTTTATAATAAAATAATTTATATTCCTTTGGGTATATACCCAGTAATGGGATTGCTGGGTCAAATGGTATTTCTGCTTCTAGATTTTTGAGGAATCACCACACTGTCTTCCACAATGGTTGAGCTAATTTACACTCCCACCAACAGTGTAAAAGTGTTCCTTTTACTCCACAACCTTGCCAGCATCTGTCGTTTCTGGATTTTCTCGTAATCGCCGTTCTGACTAGCATGAGATGGTTTCTCACTGTGGTTTTGATTTGCATTTCTCTAAAGATCCCCACTTGGTATTTTTTTTTTAATTTTATTTTTCCATAACTTACTGGGTTACAGGTGGTATTTGGTTACATGAGTAGGTTCTTCAGTGGAGATTTGTGAGAACATGGAAGATATCAAACAAGGTTGTATTTTGTTTATCTTTTTTTCTAAGCTATTCTAACATTTTAAAAAGTTTATTAAGAGAAAAAACCCAGGCTTTAGATTCTGGAGTCTATATTTTTAACCAGTGTGCTATACTCTATCTCTAGACCCCTGGTCCAAGGGAGGCTCCGAGGAGTTGGCAAACACTGGTTTCCTAGGTCCCCAGAATGTTCCTCATTCCTGCCCGTGACAAAAACTGATTGTTCAGACTTTGCTTTGTTTATCTGACATTGTGTAGTGTTTGTTCAGTGCATTTCCCTTGTTATTTTAATTAGACAAAAATCTCTTTCTATTACTTACTGCCTAAAAACAGCAGCAGGGGCAGCAGCAGCAATTACAGCCAACACCTATCCCACTCACTGTAAAACATGCCCTGTTCTAAACATTTTACATATATTCATTCATTTGATCCTCCTGAGAACCCTGTTAGTGATAGGGACAGGAGGCAGATAAATTCTAGGCAGAAAAGGGCAGGGTCCCTGGAGAAGCCCCACCCTCAAGCCTGGAACCGTGGCCCAAAGTGAGAACGTGCATTCCTGTTTTCCTGCTCAAATGTTGCCTTTTCCAAAACCACACATAGCCTGCCCAACCCCCACTTCTGCACCCACAGAAACCCCTGACCCGACTGGCAGAGAGCAGAGGAGGGGAGAAGAGGAAAAGCAGCTGGACATTGCAGACTGCAGTTTGACGTCAGAGAGAAGCAGCTTGACTTCAGAGGGATGGTTTGAGGGCAAACAAGGTTTTTAATAGAGATCAAAAGGTGACGACAAAGGAGTCTACTTCACAGGGGGTGATCAAAGGAAGCATCTAGGAGGTGACTTTGAAGCTGAGAAAAGAAGAAAGGGAAAAAGCCTGAAATGCAAAGACCAAGAGACAAATAGTTTTAGGTGTGTATTAGTTATCCATTGCTGCATAACAAGTTGCTTTAAAACTCACTGGCTTAAAACAACACATTTATTACAGTTTCTGCGGGTCACAAATCCAAACACAGCTTTGCTGGGTGCCTTTGGCCCACAGGCCCTTAGGAGGCTGCATTTATGCTGTTGGCCTGGACTGTAGTGTCTGAAGGCTCTACTGAGGCCCTTGATGACCCCCACTTCCTGATATTCATGCCCCTTTTTGAGTCCCCTCTCTTAGAGTGATTTGCTTCTTCTAATGAACAGAATAGAGCAAAGTGATGGAATGTCATTTCTGTGATTAGGCTACAAAAAGACTGATTGTTCTTTCTTATTTGCTTGGAGACAAGCCAGCTGCCATGTCGTGAGCTATCCTGTGGAGAGGACCACATGGCAAGTCCCTTAAGGAGGTCACCTGCAAAAAGACACCAAAGAACTGAAGCCATCAGGCATCTTAGTCTGCCTACCACAGTTGGAAAGAACAGTATGGTCCAAAAACTCTTGAGTCAGAAAATAGCTTGGAGTGTTCTAGAAATTGTCAGGAGGCCAGTACGGCTGAAAGGTGGAGGAGAGAGACAGGAATACATAACGAGGTTGGAGCAGTACATAGGAACCAAATAATTTAGGTCTGTGTAGGTCATGGTAGGAAGCTGAGAGTGTTAAAGTGAGGAGGCTTTCTGGAGTATCTTCCTTTTGATGAAAGGTATGGATTTTTTTTAAAACATGAGTAAAAGAATGTTGACTATATCCAGACCCATACTTTCAATGAACTAGGATAGCAGTGTAACCCTGAATCCTCACACACACATATATCCAGTGATGAGGGAACTATGAATTATGCATGTAACATTTCTCAGCTTCTCACAGTTTTCACTAGAGCCTGCATTTCAACACTGATTGCAAACGGTCCATGAATCCATCCAAAGCCAGAAATGCTGAACAAAAGCTGCTGTTGCCTGGGACAACACTAGACTTTAAGCATGTTAGGACATAAATTGTGTTTCTAGGAAATTTTACAAGGGATTTTTTAAAAAACTTGTCTTTGCAAACCAAATGCTTCACATAATTTGAAGTGTCTTGTGGTTTTTCCAAGAATGTTGTTTGTAGCACCACTATAGAGATGAATTTTAATGTACGATTGGAGAATGTGTTCGCTGAGATATTTGATCCCGTAATTTATGGTATTGTTCTTTGTATAGTCAACTCTTTCTGCCATGGAGGCAGTTTTTTAGGAAATTGTCCTACTTTTATAAAGTTGATGATGGAATTTAAATATTTGCCATATAGATAGGAGACTACATCTAGAGATTTGTTATATAGAGATACACTAAGGATAAAAAAAATCTGAAAAGAATATTCATCTGTGGGGAAACAAAAGAGAAAAGAGCGATAGCCTCTGTAACAAATATTTTAGAAATCTTTCAACTTAGTTTTGCTTTTTGGGGGGAAGCTATTCTTTTAAGTCTATCGTCTAAGTTATAATAATATTTTGTTAAGCAAATCAATTGATGATAGGATTTTTCTTATCTATCCATCCATCCATGAAGAAAATGAAGGTGGGATTATAACATCATGTGCATAACAAATAAAGTTATAACATAGTCATAATTGAGAATATTATTTCATTTTAGATTATGGATCTTTGTTTTGTTGAACATTAGTATTTCAGAGCTTAATTAGTTATTTTTACATGTCTTAGCAACCCATTAACAAAGAGCTAATTGAAGAATAAGAAATATGTATCAAGTTATTCCCCTAAACCCCCTTTTGCAGTCATTGTTTCTCCTTTAAATAGAACATTATCGTTCTCACAGATGGTCGAAGTGATGTATTGTGGGAAATAAAACATATTTGGCTTTTTTCCTGCATTTTCTACTTAGCAACTAAGGCCGCTCACCCCAGATGTATTATTTAACTCTTCCCCAGACACCCTCTTACTCAACAGCAGTAGGATTCACAGTTGGAAAATTCTTCTTTTTATGATCCCCAAACACTATTTCACCTTATTTTTATTACTGTTTTAAATATTTGTAACATTATAGGAAAACAAGCCATGAAGAATATTCATTTTGAAACCAAAGGTAGAATTTAGACCAGACTCCGTTATAATCATCTAAATACTTGATCTTGTTAAGGGTGTGGAGAAATGACTCCAGACATGGACATATGAACTAGTATGACCTTTCAGGAGTGCCATCTAGGAATATGTTTCAACATTTTAAATGTGCAGCTGTTTTGATCTATTAATTCAACATAGAGAAATTAATCCTAAAGGAAGAGGGAAAATATTTAAGCACAAAGATATTGTGTAGTGTTGTTTATATTGATGAAAAATTAAACTATATGTTCATATGGAATTGATAAAACTAACACTACTACAAATAATAATACTAATCATATATCACCTTTATTGAGTTTTTATGATATGTCAGCAAAATAGTAAGCACTTTACATGTGTTATGTCACTTAATTTTCTCCACATCCTAATAATATAGGTACTATAATTATCCCCATTTTTCAGACAATGAAGCTAGCTAAGCGGTAGAGATGTTAAATACCATCTCAAGGTCTTATAGCCAGTGAGTGGCAGAATTGAACACATATTATAAATTCATAATACGGAGTCATTAAGAAAGAGATAAGGTTGACATTTATGTACTAATATGAATGATAGTTAAAGATTAAGTACAGATAATAGAACAATATGTTTAGTATCATCACATTTATGTAATAAACTTACCTACATCCAGGTTATAAAGAAAGAGATATTCAATCAATCTCTTGTAAGCTGTAGGGTATTTATCTATGTGTTCACTCTATCCCATATCTTTCACGATGGCAGGCAATCACAATACTCAGCTGGCTCTTATATTGTCCAAAGATGAGATAGAATTTGACATCCAGAAGGGAAACAGAGGTGAAGCACAGAGAAAGAGGCAGTTCTGGCAGTACTGGATTCCTAGCTAACACCTCTGCCTTTCCCAATTATTTCAACCTATAAAGTCCACTTTGCCTAAGCCACTTTGAACTCTTTTACTTCAGATAGTAGTGCTTTTTGCTGCTGCAAACGTCATTGTGGACAATGAGACTTTCCAGGTTACTCCACTGTGGGTTTGCTTTTAGTGTATATGGGTATGCTTTTTGTTTTCATTTATTTGTTTATTTTTTAATCTGTGCTTTCATTTTACCTATGTGAATCTTGAACTTTTTTTAATTGCAGATGGACTAATAAAGATACTCAAAATGAAATTCTTACCTAAATTTTATTTCTGCCTCACTTACCAAAATTAGCTGGAAAAGAAAAGTAAAACTGGTCCAGAAAACGGCATAGTAATGCTTGGGGATGGTTTATGATCTTTATCTGGTCCATTGTTAGTTTGTTGAATTGGTGACTGCCAATCAAAGACGAGACCAGTAATTTCAACATTATTTCAGTCACAATCCCTACTGGCCAAAAATATTTTTGTTAGATTTTATTTGTCAGTAATTTATAGTGAGAAAATAAGAGATCTTTTTATAGTGCTTAATACAAAATGTCTCATAGTACCGAATACATTCTCAGACTACATATACACATGTGCACACACATACTGTATACGCTACACATGCATGAGCACACACACATTCTTTTACCTTCTAGCCCCCAACTCATTTTCTTCCTACACTAAAGATTGGTTGAGTGTCATGCCACACAGATTATGGGTTTGCCAGTGCTATCTGAAAATCGTTAGATCTTATTCAAATATGTCAGAGCTTCAATTCCTAGTAAGTAACTCAAGTAGTTTATGCTAATCATATCCCTAGAATACTTTTGGGAGCTTGGAGCTCTATTATTTCTGATTTGCAAAAAAACTATTTTGGAGGAGATATTTAAGTGGTAAAATATTGACTTGTTTACTGAAAAAAAAATGAAAGAGGCAGCAATAGTTAGGAAAAAGAATACTGTTCCACACATTCCAAAATCAATATCCAATATAGCCTTAGTGGCAAAACCGAAGATTTCAGCCTTCTGGGGCATTTTTCTCTACCGCTTTGGGTGTAAATTGCCTTGTTATCAAGAAGGGAAAAGTCAGCAATGTCTAGAGAGAGAGAAAGATGCATCACATCTGCACAATAAACTATTAAAAAGGAAGATAAATTAACGTTTTTCAAGCCTTACTATAACATTTATAAATTGCTTTCATTCCCAAAGAGCAGGACTATCACCCAGTCCTTACATTTTGAAAATTATATTTAAGTATATTTCTCAAAATTTTAAGAGATTTTGGCCTTGCCTTTCAGGTTATGCACGGTAATCATTGCCAAAATCCCATTTGCTTTGGTTATTTCCTTGAACAAATTACCCTGTTATGTACTTACCCTCTAAAACCTGTGGTTTTAATTTGCTCAAAAAACATTCTTAGTAAATGCTCTTTCTTGAAATTTTGTTAGAAAAAATAAAGAAGCTCCTTTTGATAGATACTAATTTGGCATTATAAAAGAAGGTAAGCGTATATTCACTGATTTTCCAGATATTCATTTAGAGCCTATCTTTGCTACCGGTTGTGCTATGCACTGCTGAGGGAGCAACTGAGAAGGGCAACTGGGAGAGAGCCTCTCACCTCAAGTTGAATTTACGGTCAGTTGGAGAAAAGTAATACCCAAAATAATAATTACACCAGACGTTGATGCAGGCTATAGTACTATGACCCTAATGCTGGGAGAGAATACATAGAGCAAATGTATTTCCTAGGCAGCTTGGGGAAACTGATAAAAGCGGTATCATTTGCTGTAGATTTTGAAGAAGGAACAGGAACTTTCTAAGCAGAGAAGTTGTGCCACTTTCACTCCCACCACGGGGCTTTTGCACATGATTTTTTCTCTGCCTGGAAGGCTGTTTCCTTCCATCCCATCCTCCTCAGTCCTTTATCTTATTAGTTATGACTCATCCTTCAGGTATCAGCGCTACTGTTACTTTCTCAGGGAGGCCGTCTCTGGCTCTGTAACTTGGATTCGTTTTCCATTCAGAGAAAAAAAAATTGAAGAGGTACATGCTTTTTATTTTTACACTTCTCAGATGGTAATTATATAGACATCTGTCTGATTATTTTATAAATGTCTGTTTCACACTGCACTGTAAGCTCCTTGAAAGCAGAAGTTCACTTATATATATGTATATATCTCCAGCTTCTGGCAGAGACCCTGGCAAACAATAAATGTTCCATAAATATTAGTAAAATGAGTGACTGTGGAAATTTCCTAAGGCTTAGTATCTACATTCATCACATGGTTTCATATCTACCCCTATCTTTGCTGAACTGTGAAATGGGAGATGTTTAAAAATATGATTGTGCTTTTTAAACATAATGCACTGTTGTCATTACTATCTGACTAATATTAGCTCAATGCCCAACTCAATTTTACCCGTCTTTTACAATTCACTGCTGTGTAGAATCTATTTTATGTTCATTTCTCTTTAGGATTGGTAAATTAGATCACTTGCCCTCTTAGTTGTGGTTTATATCCTTAGGATTTCTTTATGATATTTTAAATAATCCTACTTCTTTATAATCATCAGAGTTCACAGAGGTAAATTATAGCTCAGGGAAATTGTAGTACGATTTCTTGTAAGTATAAAAATCCACAGTATTATCTGTACTATATCTCCATTTTTCTCTTGAACTTCAAACTATATCTTCTAATTTGTTCTCACACATTCACTGAAAATACATTATCTTTTATTATTCCTGACAATTTTCAAATTTGTTTTAATAACGCTGTATTCCTTTAGTAAATAATTATTGAGTGGCTATCACATGCAATAAAGTGCTTAGTGCATGTAGTAGATTATATTGCACTTTATATAATAACAGGTTGAAGCATCTTACAACTCCTTAAGTAGGAACTTCAGTTCTTTTTGCATAACACAGAGAGAAAATCATTTTTCTTGTGAATGTATCATCAACCTAGTTTGCGCTGTTGCTAGCACGTTATCTCTCTTCCAATGTTACCATTATTTCAGAACCTAGTATATATACGCTTACCTTGTCTCTCCTTTAAATATTTTTTTCCGTTTTCCTACAATAAAACCAGTTTTCAGTTCAGACATTTCTAACTATCCTAATTTACATTTCAGAACTAGAATGTTCTCCTGCTTTCACACATTCGGGGATTTTTTAACCAGTCTGACAGTTTTTAATTTGATCTTGTTTTGCAGGTCATGAATTCAATTTCTAAATGCTTTACCGTTTTTCGTTTTCTCAAATAGAATAATGCTCCATCCATCAATTGTTATCTCCTTATCTTCAGGATTTTTTTTTTCATTTCCCCTGAACCAAGGTCAATGTTTATAAAATCTGCTTTTTACTAATTAAATCTGACATCGTTTGATAAATATCAATGGTACTTAAATAGCATATAAATTCATCACCAAGTTAATCCACCCTGGTGAGTTGGAAGATATTGGAGATTGCATTTTCAATAACAAATCATGTGCATTATTTTTAATAAAATTCTTAAAAAGAAATTATATAAGCACTATAAACGATCTGTGAGCTGGTCAAATATGTTTTCTCTGGCACTCATCAGAAAGATTAGGTCTGATCACCTTTTAAAATGGTGTGTGCAAATTTTATTAATTATGTGTCTCTTTAGAGTAGAATGTGCTGAATACAGCTTCTTTGGAGCAATCTCTGCTTTGTGACTCAGAAATCTGAATTTTATAGGGAAATAAAGAGTAGCTTAAAAGCATGTAGATTAAACTGGCATAAATTTTATTGGAAGATCTCACCTCACTTTACAAAAAATAATCAATATTGATGAAAATAGGTATAATGAGTAAATATTATCATATACGGAAAAACCTAGACATCCTCCCCAAGGAATACAGAGAAGCTCATCAGGAATTAAGTCCTCTTTTCTGCTGGACTTTCATGTGCTAAGAAAATTAAAAATGCAAACAGCAAGATGTCCTTGACTGTGTAAGAGTTCTATCAAGCATAATGAATTTGAAGATACCAAAGAACAATTATGATATTAATAATAAAGGAATACGTCTCCGTTTTTATATTTAATGGTAAAGTCTAGTACTAGTTATTAGAACCGATAACCAAATTTAGTATCTACTAAGTAGCGCATAATGTGCATGGTCTTGTGCCTTCTTCTTTCTTTCAGACAAATCCCAATTTTACATTCAAAAGGGCATGTAATCAGATGACAGTATTATTGTGTGTTGAAGCCTCATAATTTACTTAAAATTAAAGTCACAATTGTGCTTTGTATCTCGGTGTACTTGATGATGAGTTCACTAGCCTTTCATTCTCAGAAACAAAGCTTGGCTGAATGGCTGGTCATTTGGCTTCAAAATAGAAATTTGGCTGTAACTCAAAATCTACTTTCTTCAGGTCGTCTTTCTCAAGGCCTGCTGTGTGCAGCTTACAGTTTTTGTTTGTCAGTGTGAACTCAAGAGCTAGCTCATAGTCACTATGTGTAGACACATGTGAAAATGCATCTGTCCAAGTTTGATGCAATGGAGCAAAAATGCAATGACACATCCTACGTTTCAAATGGTGTTCTTCCTCTCCTGTGTCTTGGTTAGGCAGAAGATTTAAACTAAAACGGAGAACGAAAGTTAAGGATGACTGACAATCCAGTAGGGTGTGGTTGGGAAAAGCATTGATTAGAAGTCAAAAAATCCAGTTTTCTGTTCTGGCTCTGGTATTTACTGTCTTTGGCCTTAAGCAATATACTTAACATTTCAGAATTTCTATTTCCACATCTGAAGTGAAAGGTCATTAATTTTCTCATGCTGTCCACAAGAGGGTTGCTATGAGAATCAAATGAAAAACTGCATTTGAAGCACCTTATTTAGAACTGAAGATATTACTCTAAATGGAACCATTAGAACATAAAGATTTAAAAAAAAAAAAAGAGGGGCCGGGCGCGATGGCTCACGCTTGTAATCCCAGCACTTTGGGAGGCCGAGGCGGGTGGATCACGAGGTCAGGAGATTGAGATCACGGTGAAACCCCGTCTCTACTAAAAATACAAAAAAAGTTAGCCGGGCGTGGTGGCGGGCGCCTGTAGTCCCAGCTACTAGGAGAGGCTGAGGCAGGAGAATGGCGTGAACCCGGGAGGTGGAGCTTGCAGTGAGCCTAGATTGCACCACTGCACTCCAGCCTGGGCGACAAAGCAAGACTCCGTCTCAAAAAAAAAAAAAGGGGGGGGCCATGAAAAACTGTACTACCATCCTGCCATGGCTCCTGAGATAACCAGGCATGGAATCCAATCCCCCCTTTCGTTACTTTCCTAACTGTAACTTTTAGAAAACCTCAGACATCTCATCTATTAGAATGGTGCTAAAGTAATTGTGGTTTTTGCCATTACTTTTAAACGGAAAAAAAAAACAACACACAATTACTTTAGCACCAACCTAATATAAATTAGGATTCCAATAATATCTATTTCTGAAGAATGTTGAGCAGGTTAAATGACACAAGGGACGGAAGCCACTTAGAAAATGGTAGGACACATAGCGAGTGCACAGTAAACAGTTGTTGCTGCTGTTGTTGCTGATGTTATAAATGTGTTAAAGGATTTCACCTTGCCCATTCCCAAGCACATTTTTCTCATTTGCTGTATGCCTGGCACAGAACATTGCAATTACACAACCAGCAGAAACAAGTATGAGAGGGTAAATTATGTAATGCCTAAAAAAGGGTGAACCTTGACAGGATGTGATTCCTCAAATCAATCAATGAGATTTGAGAGAGCAAGAAGGTGTTACTATTAACAGGGATTCACAAACTCCAGACTGTGGGCCAAACTCAACCACCACCTGCTGCCTCTTCTGTAAATAAAGTTTTATTGGAGCACAGCCACATCCATTCGTTTCCATCTTGTCTATGGCTACCTTCATGCTACAACTGTGGGGTTAAGTTATTGCTACCTGGCCCTTGACAGAAGAAGTTTGGCAACCTCTGCTTGACAGAATTCAGGGGACTATTGAGCATGAAACTGTACCAGAATTCAAGAACAAGGTATCAGATAAAGTAGCAAATGCTAAAAACCAAGTGCACATAAGCAACAATAAGATGTTGAAATTGATTTTTAAGCAGAGGGTCTCAAAACATCTATTAGCACATGACTGACCCTCTTGCAAGTCTGGCTCAGGATACACAGATGAATAAGGGGTTGTAAGCAGCTGAAGAGAAGGGAGGCTCAGAAATAAGTAAGAACTTTGTAGACTAGAGGTTGTCTGTCAGCCACAAACACCAAAGAGGCCTCTGTAAAAATGAGTTCAAAACTCAGTGTGTGACTGTCTGACAATAGATTCGTAAGTTATAAACTAAAACTGTTTACCCTGAGAACTAAAGGAAATTTGATCATGGTTAATTACACCTCACCCTTTAGACACACTCCATGATGATACATTTTTGGTATTCTACAAGTGAGCTTTTATTTTTCTTTGTTCTTTCCTATCACAAATAGAAGGGCTTGACCAGCTACAGATTCTATACTCTTGGTGTAAATTAATGATTGCTGTCCTTTCCTCAATTATACAAAATTTATAAGACCTATCATTCTTATCAATTTTAAAAATGAAATGCAATAAAGAACTCAAATGATCACTTGGATATTTTTGCACAAACACAAATAGTGAAACTGAACCATTGGCTTGCATGCATGGCCTCTATCAGATTGCTTGAAATGTTCATTGTCAACTGATGTGTGAAATAACAAATTCATTGTATATAGGTATCAAGGGGTACTAATGTGTAGTACATGAGTGTCTATTTTCAAAAATAAGACCCATTTTTAAAATTTGAGAGGCAACTGTGTAAGAGTTTTGTTTTCAAGTATTTGGAGGAATATTGAATCTAACCTAATAAGATGTAATGAATAATTAATCTTAATAATGCAATTATTATATTCAGATATATATAACCTACTATATGTAGGTGTCTTAGTCCATTTTCTGTTGCTGTAACTGAATACCTGTGACTGGGTAATTATTTTTTTTTAATTATTTCTTACAGTTCTAGAGGCTGGGAAGTCCAAGAGCATGGCACTGGCATCTAGTGGGGTTCTGGTGAAAGGCTTGTGCTATGTCATAACATGACAGAGAAGTGGCTGCATGCAACATGAAAGGAGGTCTCACTTCATAACAACCTGTTCTCCCTATGACAAATCTACTCCTGCAAGAGTGAGAACTCACTCACTCCTGTGAAAATTAACCCATTTCCTTGAGAGCAGCATTAATCCCTCTTGATGATATAATCACTTCTTAAGGCTCCACTTCCCAACCCTGCCATATCAGGAATTAAATTTTCAACACCTGATTTCTGAAGGACACACTCAAATCATAGCACTGGGGGAAGTCTTAACTAGCCGTGGGCAGAAAGAGAAGAGTGGGCTTTGGGGGAACATATCTTTGAAGAAATCTAATCTAATTTTCATGGTCCTTCAGAAACTTTCTACCTTGAGGCTTTTTCATCCAGGAGAGTGAGCCACTGAAATCATTAGGTTTACATTTCTATCTTTGCTTGCCTGAAATTGATTTATTTAACTACACATTTCACTTGTCTGATTTTTGTTTTTAGAGTCATACCAAACTGTTTTCATCTCTAATAACTTATTACTTTTGAAATACCTGTTGGTTTTGAAGCTTCCTATTTTGTGACGTTGGGAAGAAAATATATTGAATAAATTGGTACAATTGGTTACTAGATTGATGCTGGTTTCTAGATTTTCCTTTGGGCTTGTTAAGGCTTTGGGAAAGTTTTAGAAAACAATGAGGGAAACATAGTTTTCTAAAAGTCTTGTCTGCACATTATCACTAAATAATATGCAATAGGAAGACAGAAGATGAATGCCAAGTGTCCTATCTGCAGGAACAATTGTGGAATGACCCTCTTCCCACCTATAGAATTAAAGGGCACCACTGGATCATCTCTGAACAGCAGTCTGGGCTGGTATCCAATACTGTCAACTCCCAGTTAGATATAGCTGCAGAATCTCCAAAAACAAAACCAAAATAAAAAATCTTGGTGCCAGTGTATTTTTGTTAAGAAAATAATACAAATATTATTATAGCCATTAAAGGCTATGCTTATTTTTTGAACCAATGTCACGAGCAATTCTAGGAGTGAAAGCTTCAGGCATGTTCACTCTAATAAGACATATATGAGTGAACTAAGTCCCATGTAATATGCAGAAACGAGTCTGGCTGATAAAATGTTCTTTATATCTGTGGTCATCAGGAGTCATCAGCCAGCCTGAGACTGCATAAAGTAGGAGAAGAAAGGGCTAATAATGAATTGACTTTAATTAAATCTCCAGAGCCAAATTGGGTAAGAAAGGGAAGAAAGATTATTTCACGGAGGTTAACTTAAATTTGACCTCCCTCCTAGACTTATTGTTCCAAGCATGATTGCCCCGTTTTATCAGATGTATAAAACCTTGAGTTCAGAGAGGCCAAGGGGCTGGTCCCACATTAAACAGCCAGGAAGAGACAAAGTGAGATTCTGAGCCCTGATATGTCTGTCTCTGTCTTAGTTCATTTAATGTTGCTATAACAGAATATTTTATTTATTTATTTATTTTTGAGACATAGTCTCGCTCTGTGGCTCAGGCTGGAGTACAGTGGCACAATCTCAGCTCACTGCAGCCACCACCTCTCAGGTTCAAGCGATTCTCCTGCCTCAGCCCCTGAGTAGCTGGGATTACAGGTGCCTACCACCACAGACATAACAGAATATTTGGGACTGGGAAGTTTATAAAGAAAAGAGGTCCCTTTGGCTCATGATTCTGGTGGCTGGACAATTCAAGATTCAGCACCTATGTCTGATGAGGGCCTCAGAAGGAGGAAGGGGACTTGTTGTGCAGAGATCACATGGCAAGAGATATTTTCTTTTTCTTTTTTTTAAACAACCAGCTCTCACAGGAACTAATAGAGCAAGAATTCACTCACCTCTGAAGGAGGGCATTAATCTATTCATGAAGGATCCACCCTCATAATCCAAACTCCTCCCTCTAAGTCCTACCTCCCAACATTGCCATATTGGGGATCAAATGTCAACATGACATTTGGAAGGGACAAACATCAAAACCATAGCAGTCTGTAAAGACAACTTCCCTCCTTTAGACTGTCCTAGTGCTGTGGTAAAAGAGAAGGTAATTTTGGACCCTGGCTGCCTTGATTTGAACCCCACTTCTTTCCATAAAAGCTAGTGACCCTGGGCAAATAACTTAGACTCGCTGTACTTCAACTCTCTTATTGGTAAAATGGGGAAAATAATGAATAATGGTTTTGTTAGGATTAAATTAGTTAGTGTATATAAAAATGTGACCCATATTACTCAAGTGTATGCTGTTACCAATATACTATATGGTATTTTCCATTATATGCTATTTTCTCCCCAATTCTAACCCTCATTTCCCAGAAAGAAAAAAATACTTAAAGAGAAAATTGTTTACATAAATTTCTGAATAATCAAAATATTCAGAATTCACTTGGCTTATGGAGATAGTAAGACACACGCACATATATTTATTTTTATTTCTTTCTTCAACTTTTAAGTTCCAGGGTACACGAACAGGATGTGCAGGTTTGTTACATAGCTAAACGTGTGCCATGGTGGTTCGCTGCACAGATCAACCTATTACCCAGGCATTAAGCTCAGCATCCATTAGCTATTCTTCCTGATGCTGTCCCTCCCCCTGCCTTCCCCACAGGCCCCAGTGTGTGTTGCTTTCCTCCATGTGTCCATGACACAGACACATACTTATAAATACACTTGTGTTTATATCAATTTATAAAATCAAGAATTAATTTTAGAAATAGTAACTGGCTTAGACTATGCTCCATTTTCTTTCCCCAAATTAATGCAAAATCTACATTCGAATGGCTTTCAATGTTTGAAGAAATGAAACTATTCAGAAGTTTACATAAGGAAGCAATTTGCTTGGATTGAATAAGGTAATACATAAGTATGTAAAACCCTTTCTCTGTAAATGCTGCTTTTAATTAGGAATGGAGCTCTGAAAGAAATCCTGGTTATTATATCCACAAACTGAACTCAGGCAACTATTTTAATTGGAACAGAAAAAACCAAAATGCAGAAGCTTTATCAAGGAAATTTGAAAATTAAAAAAAAAAAAGAGCACCTAGTTCATAGTAAACAACATTTTGTGTTCTTTTTCTTTACCCCAGTAAAGAGATTGGAATAATCCCCTTGTCAGAGGAGATGGATGGCATACATTCAGGATTCTGCAGGGCATTAAATAGTTGTTGCCATGTCAGGCAACTCTCTTCGGTTATTAATACCGAATAAAATCAACATTCTTCTCCTTCTTTCTTGAGTTAAACATTTCCCCTCCATTCCATTCCTGCTGTCTGTCCTTTCAGTTCTTAGCATTTGTCATAGTTCTTCCTCTAGCAAGGCTTTTCTCTTCTCTTCAGCAACGTCTCTCACATTTTACACAGCAGCCAAAGAAACCTTGACTTCATCTTTTTCCTTCCTTTGGCTATTCTTTTGAGGGAAAAGACAAGTTTCTGTCATTCTCTTTAGAGTGCATTTATCCAGTAGAAGCAGTCTGTGTTTTTGCAATAGCCAACATCTGGGCAAAAGGGAAAAGGAGAAGTGGGTTTGGCGAATGACAGCCTGCGGAGGGCTGAACGTCACCTTCAACTCAATTGAGCATCATGACCCTCAACCTGATAAGACTGCCCAACTGATTATATCAGCTTTCCTCTTCGTCTGGCACTTCCAGTGTATGAGGCCCAATTAGTATGTGGCAAGAATTGAGTCTTTCTACAAGCTGAAGAGTATGGTCTAATAAGTATTAAGTCAGTTGCCCATTCCTATGTCACTTGGTAACATCTAAGGCCAGTAGAGCCACACTTAACAAGTGCCTAAGGGATTAAGTAAATAGTGCCTAAAATGCTCTGAGCTGGTTTTGAGGTAAATTAGGCCTCGAATAGTAGCAGCAGCAGCAGTGGATGTGGTAGTAATAGTTTTTCGTAGCAGTGGTTGCAGTAGTAGTAGCAGTAGTAAATGTTTATTGAGCACTTACTATCTGCCAGGCACTGTTTTCAACACCTTATATTTATTCTCTCATTGCATCCTTATAACTAGCTGCCTCATGGAAAGGGACTATTATTAATTAAACTCTACAGAGAAGAAACTGCAGCCAAGAAAATTTAATAATTTACCTAGAGTCACACAGCTAGTATATATTAGAGCAGGGGTTCAAATACTGTTATGTCTTTCTTTCTCCACAAGTGAAGCTGATTTCTGTGAATCCTACTGCCTTGCATGGTAGTATATAAATCTCTCCAGAGTGTTATGTAAACTCTGAGAAATCAAGATTCTCATCACTAGGTCTGTCTGACTCCACAGTCCACATTATTAACTACTATGTAATGCAATCCTCCTTAAAACTGAATACTTTGTATTATTGCATGGGGAGAAGATGTATTGAAGAGGACATTGACAGCACCTGTGTCTACACAGCAGTACACATTTGGAGGATATATCCTTCCAGTACTGCTTAGAAGGAAGACACCCATTTCAGCTGACTCTACCATTGATAGCCTACCTAGATTTAACTTCACGATTCCTGGCTTTTTCACACTTTACATATTTACTAAGAAAATTTCTGATCGTTATTTAAGGAGGCTTTTCTCTTGGAAAAGAATCTGCTGAACAGCTATTTTGAATATTGGTCCTCGTGGCCATTATATATTTTTCATTATCCATTACTTAATTGACTTGCTGGTATGAATTAATTATGGATTAGTTGAGAATGTTGTTTTTTTTTTCCTCCATGAACTAATCATCTCCGAATATATTGACGATTAAAAAATGCAGATCTATAGAAGCAACATAGACATCGAAAATGTTTTTAATATCACATTTGTGGCATTATAGTTATCACATTATAGTTTGCTAAGTGCTCTTATATATAATACATTTATTTAAAATCTGTCTCACACTAAGCTATTAGCAGCAGAAGAGTATGAAACATGTCTATTCACCAGTGAGTTCCCAACAATGGGCACTGCACCTAGTACATGATAGGTGCTTGATAAATATTTGTTGGATGCTTGATAGTTCTTGCCTGATCCTCAGCAGAAGTCTTTGATCTAGGTAGAGAAGGTGACATTGTCTTCATTTTTCAGATGAGCAAACAAGAGCAGAGGAAAGTTAAGTAACTTGGCCATGATATGGGGTAACTGGTCAGTTACTAATTCCATGATACTTCATTTCTTGTTTATTTTTTGTACTATAATAAACAATAATGAATCTTTCATGGGTCCACATGCATCAACAATTTCAGAGGTATTCTTTACAAAAAAAATATACAACATTACAAGCACAAAATCAAGTACAGAGGCCAGGCATGGTGGCTCATGCCTATAATACCAGCACTTTGAGAGGCTGAGGCAGGCAGATCACCTGAGGTCAGGAGTTCAAGACCAGCCTGGCCAACATGGTGAAACCCCATTTCTACTAAAAATACAAAAATTAGCCAGGCACGGTGGCACATGTCTGTAATCCCAGCTGCTCAGGAGGCTGAAGCAGGAGAATCACTTGAACCCAAGAGGCGGAGGTTGCAGTGAGCAGAGATCGCACCATAGCACTCCAGCCTCCATCTCAAAAAAAAAAAAAAAAAATTAAGAACAGAGACTTGAAAGGGCTTGAACAAGTAAGTGGCACTGAAACTTAAGCTTTATTTGGTTCTTGTTTTATCTGGCTCTGATTATAATAGCATTTTTTGTTATCGTTCTAATAATCATTAAGGCTTTGACTTTAAGAAAAATGTTATTTCTTTTTCATATAAAATTCTCGCATGAATTTTCTTTTGGAATATTGGCATCTTCTTTTGTCCTAATTCACTCCCTTAAGTCAGGGCATTAGATGCAGAATAATCATCAAACCAAGATTCACGGTGGCTGGGGCCTTTCATGTGGCTCCTCTAAGCAGCTTTAGCCATGAGTCTGATTTAGACAAGTGGACATGGGGAATTGGCTTGGAAGAGGGACTACAGGTGGTGGAATCATATCAAGGAAGGTCCATGACTAGCAGAGCATAAAGGATATACAGAGAACTGAGAAGCAGTAAAGGCTAATGTTGCAAGTGGTAGGCCATCTAGAGAGGGCTAATACAGCATGAGACTGGAAGATGGTTTGGATGTTTTGATGGCTAGCCTTAAAGACTCAGATGTCTGGACTTTATACAATAAGACCTAGGAAGTAGTAGATCTTTGATTTAGATATGATAAAAACTACATATCAAGAAGACAGACCTTAAAGCATGGCCAAGATACAGTATATTAGCTCTACATTTTAACCATGAAAGCAAAGAAAAATAATATCTTAGAAAATCAAAAATATTTTCTTCATTGTTCCACTGAAGGTAATCACGCTGAAATCATGAGCCACAATCTTGTCCCTTTTTCTGGCACAGCTATGGAGGCACTGCTTTCCTTCTACCTCCCCTGCAGCTCTTACTCCGCCTCCTGGGCCCTCCTGGACCAGTCTTCTGTGAGTCTCCTGAAGCTCTGTCCTGTGTTGCCATCTTTTCTCTGTCCACACTCTCATCTAGTCTCATTGCTTTAAAATCATCATTGTGTTCAGGACAGACCACGTCCGTATCTCTAGCCTTATCCTTTTCCCCAAGCTTTAAACTCATTTAATCAAGAACTCTACCTACATGTGTAATGGAACTTTCAAACAACATATCTACATTAGAACTCTGAATGTGTCTCCATGTGTTCCTTCTGCCCGTAACCTACCCACTACCTCACCCAGCCTTCCCTGATAGGTGAAATACGTCTACATTCACTCAGCTACTCAGGTCAGAAAACTAATAGTCACCACGTGTTATTTTTTGTTCTCCCACAAGTCACATTCAATTTATCAGAAATTCTCTACTTACAAAATAAATCTTGAATTTAAAAAAAAGTTATCATCTAAGAATTCTAGAAACATAATGGCAGCAGGAGTAGAAGAGGTGTTGAATCTTATGAGCCACCACATAAAAACAGATAAGTAAGGAGAGTGCAAACCCCAAAATCGATGGACAACACTGACAATAAAGTTAGGAGAAGGTATCTCTGATCTCCGAGATACAATGCATGGATTGTAGTCTTGAAATATCTTTTCCTACTGAAATAAACAAAGGCTTTTTATGGGGCTTATTTTAGGTCTGGGGCAGGACTATACTAGTTGAGCCAGGGATATTTTGTGATTCCCGATACGAAGTAAGTTATCAGACTACTTTTTGATATCATGTCAAAGGAACACCATAGCTAATCCGAAGAGTCATTGGCCAAAGATGGGTTTATCTGAAACTTATTGGAATAATAACTCCCATAATAATAGTGTAATAGACCAAAATCCAACAAATGCTATTTAACTCCTTGAGTTGAAGACAATATTTTTCCAAGCAATTAACCATACTCCTTTCTCCCCTGAAAGAAGAAAAAATGGCAAAGAACACTTATATACACTGCTCTCTCCAAAGTTAATTTATTGACCCCCACCCTCATGTTGTCGCTCCTAAACCTCACATTTATTTATTTAAAATGTATATAGATTAAACATCTATTTTTTTGGTATACTACTGTGAATTTTGACAGACGCATAACCACTATTATACTCAAGATACAGAACAGTTCCATCAACCCAAAATATTTGCTTGTGACTCTTTTCCTTGCCCCCACCCCTGGCAACCACTATCTGTTCTCCAGCCATATAATTTTGCCTTTTATAGAATGTTGTATAAATGGAATCATCCAATATGTAGCCTTTTGAGCCTGTATTCTTTTACACAGCAAAATTCATTTGAGATTGATATACATTGTGTGTGTCAATAGTTTGTTCCTCATTGTTGGTAGGTAGAATTATATTTTGTGGGTGTACCATAGGTTGCTAATCTGCTCACCAGTTATAGGGCATTTAGGTTGTTTCTAGTTTGAGTGATTATGAGTTAAAACCAATATAATTATCCACTTACAGGTTTTATTGTGAATAAAATTTTCATTTCTCTTGGGTAAATACCGAGGAGTGGGATTGCTAAATTGTATTATAAGTGTAAACTTAACTTTACAAGAAATTGCGAAAGTATTTTTAAAGTGGCTAAACAATCATATTTTTTAAATGAGTTTGTTATCTTAGGAAAATGACAGAAAAAAATTATTGCCAAAACTGTCTATTAATGGTAAAATATCAAGCATTGATCCCAGCTTCACTATATGAATTATACCATTGGGTAACCAACTAGTAGGTAAAGGGAAGTATCTATTTATAAAATTATTTCTCATAAGAAGTGAAATGAAATGATAAAATATTATCATTTTGCAACTCCTAATGCATTTACCTACTAGTATCACAAAGGTGTTATAATCAGATGTAATGTATTTCCTAATAAAAGATCACAATTCCACCAATAATCTTGCTAAAGGATTAAATCCAAGTCCGATGAAGACTCTGGGTCCAATTTCCAGGAATACAGAAAAAAAGAAAAACGCCAGCACCATGCTATGCAATCAGCTAATTCCAGACCAAGAAAACCTATGTGTCAAATACCCCACATCCTTTAACAAATAAAATGTAAAGAAAAGAAAAGGAAGGGCGAGAAAAGCTATAGCTTAAAAGAGGCTTCAAAGATACATCAACTACAAGAAAGAAATGAGCTTGACCCAACTATGATGTCTAGAAATGCACACTAGGTGATAAAATTGTAAAAAATAGGAGGGAGAAAAAAGGACAAGAGTAAAAATAGTGCTTATTTTGGCAGAGAAAAAGGATTTTAATAAGTATGGGGCATGTGGAGGGTTTCTGGAGTAGCTGGCCAAGTTCTATTTCTTGTTCTGGGTGGTGATTACAAGGGTATTTGCCTTAGAATATCATTAAGCTATGTAACCATTTTGTCTGATTTTCCGTATCTATGCTTTATTTTACAATAAGAAAGGGCTGAGCACTGTGGCTCATGCCTGCAATCCGAGCACTTTGGGAGGGCAAGGCAAGAGAATCTCTTGAGGCCAGGAGTTCAAGACCAGTCTGAGCAACATAGTAAGACCCCATCTCTACAAAAAATAATTTTTTAAAAACATTAATGTTTAAAAAAAACCTCACCAGGACCACTTATACCACTCTAAATTACATCTCTGTCTCTAGAAACCTGCCCCAGCCTCCTAATTATTATCTCTGCTTCTTCTCCTGTCCCCTATAGTCCATTTTCCACACTACAGTCAGAGCCATCATTTAAGATGTACAGTTGAAGGCTAGGGGCAGTGGCTCACACCTGTAATCCCAGCACTTTGGGAGGCCAAGGTGGGCAGATCATGAGGTCAGGAGTTCGAGACCAGCCTGACCAACAAGGTAAAACCCCGAATCTACTAAAAAATACAAAAATTAGCTAGGCATGGTGGTGGCACCTGTAATCCCAGCTACTCAGGAGGCTGAGACAGGAGAATTGCTTGAACCTGGGAGGCAGAGGTTGCAGGTTCTGGGAGGCAGAGTGAGCCGAGATCGCACCACTGCACTGCAGCCCGGGTGACAGAGCAAGACTCTGTCTCAAAAAAAGAAAAAAGAAAAAGACATACAGTTGAAAAATGTAGGGGTTGAGAAGCTGACCCCCAAGTAGTTGAAAATCTGTGTATAACTTTTGACTCCCCCAAAAGCTAACCATTACCAGCCTACTGTTGACTGGAAACATACAGTTGATAACTCATAGTTTGTATGTTTTCTGTATCATATACTGTAGTCTTACTATAAAGTAAGTTAGAGGAAAGAAAAAGTTATTTGAAAAATCATAAGGAAGAGAAAATATATTTACTATTTATTAAGTGAAAGGGGATTATCATAAAGGTCTTCATCCTCTCTGTCTTCACATTAAGTAGATTGAGGAGGAGAAGGAAGAGGAAGGGTTGGCCCTGCTATATCAGGGGTGGAAGAGGGAGATGAGAGAGAAGCAGAGGCAGGAGAGGCAGAAACATTCAGTGTAACTTTAATTGAAAAAAATTCGTATGTAAGTGGACCCGCACAGATCAAACCTGTGTTGTTCAATAGTCAAATGTAAATGAATGACACTCAATTTTTTAAAACCCTCCAATCGCTTCCCAATTGCAATAAGAAGAAAACCTAAGCTCCTTAAAAGTCCCTCGCCGCTACCTGTGTCCTGAACCCCATCTTCTTCTACTCATTTCTCCTTCGTTCAGCTCATCCTGATCTCAGGGCTTGGCACTTGTTCTCCCTCTCCCTCTCCCTCCAGATCTTTGCACTTCAGCTTTCATTCCACGACTTGAAATCTCCAGAGAGGCTTTCCAAAGAATCTAGTTATCCCCTCCCCACTCTCTAGTCATTCTTTCTCCCATCATCCTGTCTTTTTTGTTGTTCACAGCACTTATATTCTATTTGAATTTTTTTGATGGATTGATAATCAATGTGTTTTTATAGGTTACTCCCTGTCTCTCCTTACCAGAAAACTGTGTAAGCTTCCCGAACACAGAGACTGCCTTATTAATTGCTATTTCACTATGAAAAACAAAAAAGTCTAGCATTGAGTCGGCACTCCAATTTTTTAAATGTCTATAAATGAATAAACAAAATTAGTGAATGACTAAATAAATAAATAAATATTCAGTCTTAGCTCTACCCATCGTATCCTCATGCTACAGCAGAGCTGACTATACAAGACAGCTTGGCCTGCACTCCAGAACCCGTTCTCAATCTATCCCATTAGAATGACAGTGATGTTTTTTCAAGGTTGAGATACACATTGCCACAGCCTCCCCTATTTTGCTGAAGGCTAAACTATTGCCATCTATTTTTATCAAGCCATGCCTATGTCCTCTTTGTTTCATAAACCTATAGTTG
Organism: Nomascus leucogenys; assembly: GCF_006542625.1. NCBI lineage: Eukaryota > Metazoa > Chordata > Mammalia > Primates > Hylobatidae > Nomascus > Nomascus leucogenys. The sequence goes on along the minus strand of NC_044382.1, from coordinate 12,448,251 downwards.
TCTATTTCTAATTAAAACTGAAGATTACAGGACCAAGACACTAAGGTGGCCACAGCTTGGAAAAGAGAAGGATGAAAGCCATAGGTTAGAGATATGCACCAAGACACAGAGAGTAACAGAGTGAGGAAGCAAGGAAGAGGGAAGGCCAACACATGATGGGTGAAAAACGTGACCTGAGAGCAGAGCCTTCTGTAATATCACTCTTTAGGAGATAGGAGAATGAAGAAGAACTAGAGAAGGAATATTTAGAGATGTGGAGGAAGAGTCACACATGTTCAGTGCTGCAGTTGTTCAGCCAGGAAATAGTTTCAAGAAAAGGCCAATCAAACTGTAAAAGATTTTAGCATTGAAATTTAGGAAGACCTGAGCGACCTATAAAGAGACTATCCAGGCCAAGGGAGGGGAGGCAAGCTGAAAATAAAGATATCACGGTATCTCATTTTGTTCATAATGTGTTTCAAGATTTCCTTTAACAGGCCAGAAAAAACAAACAAACAAAAACCCAAGATGGAATGAGATGGGACGTGTTAGGAACTGAAACAGATATACCAGGATTTTAGTTATTTGTCGACTGCATGAGTGAATGAAAGGACCAAAGACATTTTGGAAGAAATTAAGGAAAAGGCCCCAGGAATGACAATACTGGCTCAGTGTAAATAGAGTCCTGTCAGGCAGGATTTTCTTGGGAGCTATCTAAGTCTTCCTCCTAATAGTCAAAAACAATGTAAATTTGGGGGAAGACAGAAGCATTAGCTAATGCCCACATTAAAGTGAATATTTTCTCAAAATTAGTTCAGAATCTACTTTGTGCATGTATTTCTAGCCCCAGCAGTTAGTTGTTTTATTTGCAAATAAAGCAGTTTCTACAAAGCACATTTCCATCTACATAGCAAAGCTCAATAAAGTGTTTTATTCCCTGCTGGCCACTATTACAGTTCTATTTTTTAATCAGCAGATGTTCCCTTATTTCTAACTAGGTATAAACATGGCATTGAATGATATCATTGTGGTTCATAGACGTGTGCCTTGCTTATCTGAGGTTTAACACACGTCTCTTTTCTCTTCTGAGAAGTAAACAGCATGCAAAGTACTGAAGTGCAGAACATTTAGTTTCAGGTGGAAACATTATTTTGCATAATGGATTAAAACTTAGAAAAGTAAAAGTGAAACTCACAACTCTGCCATGAGAAATCAGCTCTTAGTTGTTGAAATGCCCACAAGGGACTTGCCAATTCCTATAACTCTTTTCTTCTCTGAAAATAGGAATATGGTATAGTGAATTGAAAAGAAAACTTTCTATAATGCTTATAGGAAAATCAAATACAAAATTTAGAATAAAAACATCAAAGAAAATAGATGTTGCTTTTATCTCTTCTTACAAGAAAACACTTCAAAGAAAATCAAACCACTCTCTTTTCATTGCATTGCATATGGTTTCCATGGATGACTTACACACATCGTTCCAGCCGTGTTTTACAAAACACAACACATTCAATGGGCGTTTCATTCATAAAACTAGTGTCTTAATACATACTCTAGAGCTAGTTTCTTTGCATTATGGTGTTTATTTCATCCTGCTGGCTTCTCTGTGCTTTCACAAATTACCTATATTACGTAAAATTTTTGCAAATATTTCCCCTGTGTCAATATATTATTGGCTAAATTAATTCCTAGACAAAGAGTTACAAAACCAGGATCACATGCCTATCACAAGCCTATATGCTTCTTTCTCCCTTTTTAATGCATTCTACACAAATGCAGTACCTTCTACTTAGTCATATATGTTTCATAAAATTTATAGGAGGCCATCGGTTTGGATTGAGCTCCTACACTAGGCCCAACAGATCAAATCAAAATGGAGTCACTCATGCTAAAGTTTTGTAACACCAAGCTGAAACTAAGTTGTTTATATGACCTTCCCAGAAATGAGAAGAATGAACGATAATAGCCAAATCCCCAAACAAGCCAGTTTTAGCTAGCATGATAAGGAAGTCCCCTGTGTTTAACCTTTACAGGGAAAGTAACTTTGAAACAATCAATCTGCTTTTGTTTTCTGTTTCTTCTTTCCTCTGCCATTTTGTATGTATAAAACCGATCTGCTCAGTTTATCAGAATACTCATTCTGTTTTTATATTTATATTCTATTTTACAGAATAAGGTGTTGTCTGATTCTAGAATTATAAATAAAAGCCAATTAAAATCTTTAAATTTATTATAATTTTTTCTTTTAACATATGTAAAGCAATTTTTTTTATAAATTGTGTTGATTCAATTAATAAGACATGCTTACTGTAATATACTCTCACACTTAACAAGGAACACTTCTGTGACTAGATGTGTAGTGGATTTCCCCACCCATCAAACAATTCTCTAGCAGACACTAACTGGGTATTGGCTATAATTCCATTCAGTTCTGAGGCTATCCACCTGGTGATGGTGTCAGATCTCACAGGTTGGGGGCCTAGTCCCACAAGATTGCCCTCACTTCAGGGGCTAATCTCAAGTTGTAGGTTGTCAACTATACTTCTGACTGACCAGCTACAAACTGGGGTTCCCCTGACTCCCTCTTTAGGTCTGATTATTTTGCTAGAGTGGCTGTAATTGTCTTGCCTGCTGCACAGATAAAACCAATTCACTGAGACAGCATTATTGCAGTAAAGAAAGTGTTTAATTACTGCAAGGCCAGCCAAATGGAGGGATAGGAGTTTACTGTTACTCAAAGCAGCCTCCCTGCTAAGTCAGGCTAGGGTTTTTATGGATAATTTGGTGGGCAGGAGACTAAGGAATGGGTGTTGCTGACTGGTTGGAGATGAAATCATTGGAGTGTGGAAAATGGTCTTCATGTACTGAGTCTGCCACAGGATGGGAGCCATATAACCCATTGCATTAGGAGTCATGAGTCTGAGTGGGGTCAGTGGGTCACCAGAATGCACAAGTCTAAAAAACATCTTAAAAGATCAATTTTAAGTCCTGCAAAAGTGATGTTATCTATAGGAGCAATTGGGGAAGTCACAGATCTTGTGACCTCTGGCCACATGACTCCTGAGAAGTAAGGGAATATAGAAACTGTATCTACATTTTAGCTGAATTCAGGTCTCTCCCATGATCCTAATCTCATTTCTGGCCTTTGACTAGTTTTACAAAGGTAGCTTTGTTCCCTAGGCAAAGAGGGGGTTAGTTCCGGGGAGGGATTATCATCATCCTTAGTAGGTTAAGCTATAAACTAAACTTCTCCCATGGTTAGCTTGGCCTATGCCAAGGAATAAGAGAGCATAGCCAGTCTGTGAGGCTAGATGCAAGATATGTTCAGCCATGCTAGACTTCTCCCACTGTCATGTAATTGCCGGATGGGTTATTTCTGCCCACTGCACAGACAAAACCAATTCACTGAGACCACACTTTTGCAGTAATGAAAGAGTTTAATTAACACAAGGCTGGCCATGTAGGAGACAGAGTTATTAAATCAGTCACCCCAAAGGCTCAGAGGTGAGAGTTTTTCAAGGATAGTTTGGTGGGCAGAAGGCTAGGTAATGGATGTTGTTGAGTTGACTGGTTGGGGGTGCAATCATAGGGGTGTTGAAAAATGTCCTCATGTGCTGTGTGAACCTCTGGGTGGGGCCACAGGGCTGATGGAGTCAGAAACACCGAAGTCTGAAAAAATACCTCAAAAGACCAATCTTAGGGTCTATAATAGTGACGTTATCTATAGAAGTAATTGAGGAAGTTACCAATCTTGTGAAAAACAATGGTTGGTTGTTATTTAACTACACCTAAATCTTAGCAGAATTTGGGCCCCTCTTATAATTTTAACCTTGTGGCCTTTCGTTAGTTTTACAAAGGTGGTTTTGTTTTGAGAAAGGCTATTATCATCCTTGCTTTAAGGTTAAACTATAAACTAAATTTCTCACCAAGTTAGCTTGGCCTACACCCAGCTTGGCTTACACCCAAAGACAGCTTGGAGGTCAGAAGCAAGATGGAGTGAACTATGTCAGATTTCTCTCACTGTCATAATTTGCAAAGGCAGTTTCATGGCTCACAGAACTTAGGAAAACATGTTTACTGGTTTATTTTAAAGGGTGTAAATTACAAAGCATCCAGATGAACAACCAGGTAAGGAGAGGCATAGGGCAAGGTACACCGCAGGGGCAAGGAGTTTTCATGCTCTCTCTGGACGCCACCCTTCTAGCACCTCTACGTGTTCAGCAACCGGGAAGCTCATCAAACCTTGTTGTTCAGGAGTTGTCATAAAGCCTAATCTCCATCCTCCCCACCCTTTCTCAGAGGTCCATGGGTGGGACTGAAAGTTCCAATCATCTAATCCTTTAATCAGTTGTTCTTTTCTCCTGACGGTCCCCATCCTGGGGCCATCTAGAGACCCCACACTATTGTAAGTCACCTCAGTTGCAACAACTCAGGTAGCTATGAAAGGGGCTCATTGTGAATAACAAAAGACACCGCTATCACTTAGGAAATTCCAAACGTTTTAGGAGCTCTGTGACAGGAACTTAACATGACTAAATTTCATTTTATACCACACTTACCAACATCGTCTTTTAGACTGTTTATCTGAAATTGTGGCAATGATTTTAAAGGCGTTATATCGTTAGATCTGTGTTTCTCAAAGTCTAGTGTAGTCATTATTTAACAAATACCCGTATAGGGTCAGGCCCTGTTCTAAATGCTTTATAATTGTTAACTCATTTAACCTCCATAGCAATTCAATGAGATAGGTTCCATTATCATCCCTATTTTACAGATGAGGAAACTGAAGCACAGATCTCCTAAATAATTTGCCTGTAATGAATGGTTGAGTTGAGTACAGGAACTCAGGTAGATTGACTCCATAACCACGATCATAGCATAAGAACATCTGGGGGTGCTTGTCTAAATGCAGATTCTGGGGCTTCACTACAAGCAATTCTATTCTATTTGGCTAAGGCCCCAAAATTCGTATGACTTCCTGCATTTGTTTGCTTGTTTAACAAGCACCCTCAGTGTTGCTAATCTGATAGAGCTATTTCATATATTGCATTTTAAAAGGGAAATACTAGCTTGGAAAACTCCTGTAGCTCTATCTTTCTGGGCTCTAAATTTTATTGAAAACTTGCATTTGTTTTACCCACAGGAAAAATAAGAAACTTACTACGTTGTGTGAGTTTTATGGGTGCCAAGACGATCTCAAGCTTTTTGGTTTAATGTAAAATTCCAATATTTTGTTTCACCTAGACAAGTTCACTATGAAAATGCAACCTCTCCTCATACGAGTACAGTAACACATTGTTAATCTATTATTTGTGAGATTTGTGTAACTGAGGAATTAGAAAACAAGCTTTTCGAACAGGCTTTGGAATAGGGAGTAAGTGTAGGAAGTACCTAAGAAGGAAGTGGGAAAAAAGGGGCTGGCAGATGCCACCATGAAATACGGAGCCCAGCAGTGCTAGAGATTGCTCTAGCTTCTTCGTCTTGCCTAGGGCTGGTTGTGTTGCTGATGATACAGGCATGTGGTTTTAAAACCTTATCAGTCAGCTTCAGGTACTACTCCTTTTTAGAATCAGCATCTCTGGGTGCCATTCCCTCTGTCAGTAACTCATTTATAGATTTTGCCTCTTGTGAATTTCATTACATAAACTCTTTAGGCAAATGGGATGTAAAGTAGCCCGGATTGGAGATGCATTTTGTTATTGATCACGCTGGGGCTATGTATAGAAAGGAAGTTAAAAATCTTCACATCAGATCAAATGCTATTCAATCAGCCAGGGAAGGGGATTGAACACAAAGATGCCGACTACAGCTTCTTTGCATTTAGCACCTCCATGTAATGGTGAGTGAAAGAAACGGACTCTTAACTACTCAAGTATTTCTATTTTAGGTGGTTCAAAGCGAAAGTTGATGGTAAAGTTTGACAGCTATCGTGTTTCTCACCTGAAGTAATTAGCAGTAACAGTACCTAAAAGCTAAAGCTCTTGAAAAAGGAGCCACATGCTGCTCTTGTATAGCTACCTTCAGCCAGTTATAAACGAGTTCCATTTCAGCCACAGCTAAATTTTTAGTGCAGTGCTAGAGAAGAAAGAGTCTAATTATTCCAGTCACTATAATTTGAGATAATTGACTCTGGTGTTACATCATAGTTCTTACAATACCAACGAGGAATAAGACATTTGTACCATTACAGTAAATAAGGTATTCCACTACCAAATTGAAAGCGCTATCCCCCCTCCCCTGAGAGTATTAATGTCTGGCTGTGGTTTCAAAAGGAAACGGTACCTCTGCTCCAGCAGGTTTCTGAGTCTTTTTCATTGTAGTGAATAAAGAGAAGGAATTAAATAGTGTTTAGTCATCCCAGAGGTCACAAGGAATATTATAATTCCAGCAAACTTCACTTTGCAGCTAAAATCCTTCATTGTTTCAGCTTGGCAGCTTTATCAGGGAGGACAAGTTTTGAGACTGAATTATGCCACTGAACGTACATTAGACACAATGGGCTTGCTATTGTCAAATTATTTATGCCACTTATGAATTTTAGCAGTTTGACCATAAAGAGCAAGTATCCAAGATTTTTTATTAAAAATAAGTTTCATAAATACTGAAACTATTCATTTGCTTCTTATAACTCAAACACAAATTTTTGATTGGGTCGGAGAGGGTATAATAATGATGGAGAATCAGGAAGACACATCATATCGTAGACATTTTTATATGGCTCTATTTAAACCCCATGACATAATATAAAGCATTATGATGTAGTGGGAACACCATTACATTTTTGAATGACACAGGCATAGTCTCAAAACCAGTGTATATTAAGCATAGGACTATGACCAAATTCTTAGCCTCTCTGTGGTTCATCCATGAAATGGGGATAAAAATATTACCTAGCTCATGCATGTTTTATTGTATAAATCACAATAGAAAAGGCCCAATAACTCACTATAGTATCAGATACTGATTTAGAATATAATAAATGTCGCTTATTATTGTTACTATTATTATCATCATAATTATTGCCACATCTTTTACAGTAATTCAAATAATTTAGTTTTCTGGATAAACATGATAAACTGAGCACTGTGGCAGAGAATGGAATAGAGGTGACATTTTTCTTTCAAAGTTGTAGCCAGGTGTGTGTTTTCAATTTCATAGAATATTACCTAATTTCCTATAATGCTTCCGTGATATAACTTCCTAGCTAGTTATGTCAAATTATGGTGACTTTTCTTTAACAGCAATGTACCAGATACAGAAATTTTCATTTATGCCTGGACGCACAGCTAGTATTATTGTTAGCCTCTCTTGATATCAGTGGTGGCCATTTGACTGAGTTCTGGCTAATGAAATGTGGTTGGAAGTGACATTTGCCACTTAGACTTGACACACAAAAACTTCTTCATCATACAAAGCTCTGTCTCTTTCCGCATTTGTTACGTGGAAATTAACATCCATTTATGTACTAAAGACAGCTCCTAGGTCCTGGATGCTACAAGAGCAGAACTTCCCTACAAAAGCAAACACAAAGACATCACCAAATGGAATTTATGTTAGAGAGAAACTCATATTGCCTTATGCCACCAAGTTTTGAGGGTTTATCTGTTAGAGCAACTAGTATTGGCTTAAGTGATAAAAGCATACTTGTTTACCTTTCCCCTCATTCTGAAAAACCATATTAAAAATAACAATACAGGTTTTTTTAAATTGTACTATTGAAAAGTAGGAAATTGAAGGTGACTGATTTAGTAGATCAGAAAATATATAAAACCAAAGGAAAATTATTTTCATTGTAGTATTTTTTACCTATCCAAAGTATCAAACAACAGTGAGAAGTAGAATGTACACATTTTCAAATATGTGGGGTCTTGATGCAACATCTCCAAAACTGTTGAAAAATATAGTCTCTGAAGACAGGAAAATAATGAAGAAAGAGAAGCAGAGGCTCCACTATAGGAGAGAGGCAATGGGAATTCAGTGGATGGTATTGAAGAGAGATACTTTCAATTCTCCAAGAAAGATGGCTGTGTAGCAGTCCTAGAAATCAGCCAGGCCACAGCAAAGCAAGAAAGAAATTAAGGGAACCTCCCTTAGTCACTCTGGTGTTTCCATATGAAATAGTGATAGGTACCTGGGAAACTGGGCACATGAAAACGGAGGCAATTATTACCTTCAGGGAATAGAAAATCTGTATAAAAAAGAAATGCATTTGTATTATACAACATGGTTCTATTATGACTAGCACTTGCATGACAAATATGATGTTAAAAAATTTTTCAGTTAATCTAATCAAAAATTATGACAAAACTACATTGAAAGGCTGGTAGAAAGGGATGTGTGTGTGTGTGTGTGTGTGTGTTTTGAGTGGATATTGAAAAGGGTGCATCCTTTTTTTCCAAAGTAGGGCGTGATCAGAAAATATCTAAAACTGAAAAATCATGAATACAATCACAATGTGTGCCTGTTTTATAGAAATGAGAAGATATACCGTTCCATACCCTGAAAATCAGATTAAAGCGTGGAGAATTATTTTATTTTGGAAGCAGGAATCCAAGGCTGGATGGGATGGAAGGGAGAAGGCTTAAAGGACAAGTAAATTTTTAATATTGTGTACATATAAATATGACTTCAGAATTAAATGTGCTTACAGATGTCACACTCCTACAGCAATGTCTGGCATACACCATTCTTACACCCCACATTGCCCCAAGTACCCAGTAAAGATTAAGTCTAAGTCTATATAAGTCTAATCTATACTTACATATAGTCTATATAAGTCTAATCTATACTACCCATGAGACTACCCAATATCCCAGTGACCTATTACTGCACAACCTGTTAGCAATCTCTACTGTTTCTACCTCTACATATCTCTGGAACACAGTTCATTCTTTTTTTTTTTTTTTTTTTTTTTTTTTTTTTGTTGGGGGTGGGGACAGAGTCTCACCCTATCGCCCAGGCTGGAGTGCAGTGACGCAATCTCGGCTCACTGCAACCTCCGCCTCCCAGGTTCAAGGGATTCTCCTGTTCCAGTCTCCCGAGTAGCTGGGATTACAGGCCTGCACCGCCACACCCAGCTAATTTTTTGTATCTTCAGTAGAGATGAGGTTTCTCCATGTAAGCCAGGCTGATCTCGAACTCCTGACCTTAGGTGATCGGCCCACCTCGGCCTCCCAAAGTGCTGGGATTACAGGCGTGAGCCACCGCGCCTGGCCTCATTCATTCTTTTATGTGTTTTAGTTACCACCTTTGTCTGTGCTATCAACAGCAGCTCCAACCTGAACCACGGCCACAGCCCCCCCACCAGACTTCTTGTCTTTGCTATTGTTCCTTCAAATCTGTTCTTCACACATAAGCCCAGAGTGATCTTCTTAAATGTAATCACAGGTCAAGCCAGTCTCATAATTAAAATATATGATTAGTTTACTTCTCCAACCTCATTTGGGGCAATCCATCACACCCTCCTTCCACTTCGCTGCAGCCACACAGATTTCCTTTGAGTTCTTCACAGATCTCCTTTGAGTTTTATTCACACTCACCTTTTTGCTTGCGTGAACCCCTTCTTCAGGGGTCAGCTTAAATGCTCCTGTCCCTATCTCCTTTCAAGTAACCTCTAGAGCTCCAATTACTCCCTGCAGGCTTTTCATCATTGTGTTACCTGCTTCGTCATTGGAATGTAAATTCAATATCCTCCTTGTTCACCTTGTAATTGGTAGTGCCTAGAACTGAGCTGGTATTCAATAGGTAGACAATCAGTAAATACTTGGGAGAATGAATAAATGAACAGGCATTATTATGTGCCTAGGAATCTAGTCAGGAAAATAAATTTACTGGCAATACATTGAGAAGGGGAATCACGAAATAATAAAATAATTTACATTTAAATTGATTCTGCACATGATAATATTTAAAACTGAGAAAAGCATTTTATACACTCTGAATTTAAAATATTATATTTCAAACATTCATTTGTTATCTTTAACCAAACATTGACCCCAAATGTCTACTGCTATTCTGCACTTGGATGTGACCTTTGTGTCCTGGTTAAGGACTGTTATTGAGAAGCCAAGGACTATGTTGCTTGGGTGGATCATCCTAAGTGTCTACAGGAACCACCTGCAGGTCTTTTACAATGCAGCTTCTCAGGTCTACCCAGACTTACTGAATTTCCTGATAGCTAACTAAGGTATCAGTAATTTCTTAAAAACTCCATAGGCCATCTTAACATTTAGCCAGGTTAGGAACTGTTCAACTAAATTGTGAAGAGTAGTATTAATACGACTGATAGCAGACTTTTATTTGAGCATTTGACATATATCAGGAACAGTTGTTTTCTGTACTTTCCATGGAGTTATTCTTCATTAAAATATTAAGTGGTGTCAGGTGTGGTGGCTCACGCCTGTAATTCCAGCAGTTTGGGAGGCCAAGGTGGGCGGATCACTTGAGGCCAGGATTTTGAGACCAGCCTGGCCAATATAGGGAAACTCCATCTCTACTAAAAATACAAAAAATTAGCTGGGTGTGGTGGTGCATGCCCGTAATCCAAGCTACTCAGGGGGCCGAGGAATGAGAATCACTTAAACTCAGGAGGTAGAGGTTTCAGTGAGCTGAGTTTGCACCACTGTACTCCAGCCTGGGAGGCAGAGCAAGATTCTGCCTTTAAAAAAAAAAAATTAAGAGATGAGTACTATTATTCTGAATTACAGATGAGGCTCAGAGAGGTTAAGTAAATCTCAAAGTCAAGTAGCTCAACAGTGGTGAAAGCCTGATGCACGACTGTAGAGTTGAGTAATGTCTAATCATCACTCTGCGCTATTCTGCTATGCCAGCCCGACAAAGCACTCTGCATACCTGTTTCCTTCACAGCCTAGTCAGGCCTGGTTCAACTAGACCTTCATAAAATGTTGTCAATGATCCTCATGTATTATGCTAATCAATGTGTCTTGTTCTAATAGCATTTGCATTTCTAACTATGGAATGAAAGGTTATAATTTTCTGTTAATAAAACACCGTATTTGGTGAGTAGGTTGATAAAGTTATGTCAGATATAAAGAAGACCTTCAGAAGTCCTGCATTTATAATGTGTAAGTCATCACCTGTATTAAGGATTTTTAAGCTTGGCTGATTGGAATTCTCTTTGTGTAGTATAAAAAGAAATAGATACCTACTAAATCAAAATCACTGAGAGAGTGACTTAGCGACTACAGTTTTAGAATGCATCTCCGGATATTCTGATGATTTTCTGGACTAGGAATCACACCATCTATGTGGGGAGTCAGACCGATCTTTCATGTTCCTTTGTCATGTTTCTCATCATTAGTAGGAACAGTATTTATGAGCTTAGATCAAGGAATTCTAATTACAAGTCATCAATATGCACTGCAAAAGGAACCTAGTACTAAATGTGGAATTAACCAAAGCAGAAAGGACATATTCATGCTTTGAAAGAAACAAACATTATTAGAGCAAAAGTTTTACAGAGAGGCCTGACTTTCTTAGAAAGACTTCTCAACGCATCTCAAGTTACCCTAGAAATTGTCTGAGTTTGGGTAATACTTAACAATGAGAGAGAGCACAGTAAAATTTCTTTCTATTTTTGTCTCATCATATATTGGTTGCCAAGTTAAGAGCTACAACCTGGAAATTTAGAATGTCGTTCTGCCTTGTTTTGTTCTTTTGGGGTCCGACCTTTGCTTTATCCAAATATCATTTTGTCTGTAAATATTAAAAAGAGTTGCTGGCCACTCAGTGTTGCAAAATACGTGGAACGCTTTAAAGGATTTGTGGGCTGGCATGGGAGCTCTTATTGTGTGAAGTTAATCTCTTGAAAATGTTTTACTATTGACAGCACTGCTTCCCATAATTAGGCAAGTAAGAGTCACTCATGAAGCTGTAACAATTGGGTGTTATGCTTTCATCTCAAATAATTTCAAATATTAAATGTTCCTAGAGTAGGGTTTTAAAAAGATCTCTGCTTCTTAAAGGCCATTTAGGCTTTAGTGGAATTGCCTAAACCCAGCATGTGCCAAAATGTTTTTCCATCCTTAGGTAATAAAACTGTGAACTCCTGTGGCTACAAGGGAATTTGAGACATTATCCTGTCCCAAACTCCCCGATATAGTTTTTGGTGAGGAGATCATTTACCCCATCCCAGGCATTTGGGCATTATTACCTGTCTACTGTGGTGTTTAATAACCTCTCCATCAAGAAATGCTTTTGCATATGTATCTGAAATCTGCTGGTTTTTTTCCCCTAGAATACTAGTGAGAAATGGAAGGCTGCTTTAAGATTGAAAGCTTGGGTCACATAGTGAGTCTTTAGATATGTTCTCCAGTTTGGAACATGGTACCTGTGTATTTTGGTCCTTAGAGGATACCTAAAGCCACCACCCATAGTTATGCTATTTGTGCTCTGCACAAAAGCAGCAAGTAGAATGGTGGCATTGGAGCTGAATTCACACGCCTTCATGTCTCTAAACTCAACACCTTCTAGCATGGTTATGTCTATCCTCAAAAGACATGTTTTTCTAATCCTCCACAACAAGGAGGAGCCTGGCAGGAGAATTTTTTTTTTCTTACTTTCTCAAAGGTATCCTAACACCTCCCTTGAAGACGGTGGCTGGAATAGTGAGCATCAGTCCTCACAGGGCCTAAAACTCCCTTTGGATACTTTCTTTGTTTCACAAGAGGGATTCTGATTCAGCAGGTCTGGAGCCTGGGGATCTGTTTTTGTTGTTGTTTGTTGTTGTTGTTGTTTTTTGTTTTTTACAAACACCCCAGGTTACTCTGATGCAGGTGGTCCAGAATCCCACTTTCAGAAAACAGTGTGCATAGTTTAGCTTCATTTGACTGGTACCTGGTTATACCATCAAGCTACTTCCATTGAAATCTTGGAGGGTTTTGGCCATCTGGTTGAACCTCATGTGGTTTGCAGTCAGGAATCAGTGAAAGGCTTCGAGTCATCCATGAAGTTGACTAGCATCCAACCACCTTTGTGCAATTCTTGTCACTACATATGTGCATTGCACACTTTGCATTTTTTTTTTTTTTTTTGAGACGGAGTCTTTCTCTGTCCCCCAGGTTGGAGTGCAGTGGCGCGATCTCGGCTCATTGCAAGCTCCGCCTCCCGGGTTCACGCCATTCTCCTGCCTCAGCCTCCCGAGTAGCTGGGACTACAGGCGCCCGCCAACACGCCCAGCTAATTTTTTGTATTTTTAGTAGAGATGGGTTTTCACCGTGTTAGCCAGGATGGTCTCAATCTCCTGACCTCGTGATCCGCCCACCTCGGCCCCCCAAAGTGCTGGGATTACAGGCTTGAGCCACCGCGCCCAGCCTTTGCATATTTTTAATATTCATATTAGGTATTTCCTGTTTGTTTTCTTTCTTTAATTCAAAAAATATTTATTGAGCATCTACTCTGCACAATGCATGGTGTCTGAGAAATACATAATAATCCAGTCACAATTCAGTAGGGTGTTTAAGATACACATGCATATGACTCCAAATTAAGGTACAAAATAATACATTTCATAACAATTGCAATGCTTTAGAGTTTAGCTGGAGAGAGGATAATACCATTAATGTCATTGTGACATGAGACATGATTTTATACTATCTGCAGAAGCAAAGGCAGAGTTCAAAATATTAACAATTGTATTTAAAATGATGGTATTCATTGGTTCATATGTTTTATTGTTTTGCTTTGTGTTGTTATAATAGTTCTATAATTTATGTCTGTTAACCATTGCATTTTATGTATGTGATATATAACTATGAATTTGAGAGTTTCAATTGAGAATTTTATCAGATATAAATATGTGGCATAGATTAAAATAAAAATTCTTTGTAGAGTATGTGCAGTCAGAAGCCTCTAACATTCAATTTAGATGTTTTTTCCAATATTGATTCTGTATTGCAACTCTAGAAATAAATTCTGATTTAGAGCTGACAGCGTAATGCTTTAAATATATTAGATTGTTTTAGTCCTGGCAGTTTATTTTTTGGTTGTTTTGGTGTGTAACAATATTGCTTAGGGTGTAATCTCTAGACTGTGTTCAAGTATTTAAATGGAAAATGAAAAGCAGACTGATGTTTGACTGTCAGGCATCAGAGTAAGAAATCTTATCATCAGATTATTTTCTAGTTTGTAACCATGTAACAGGGCACCTGTATCTTTTACTTACCCAATTGCTTCTACATTTCACATGGGATAATAAGAGTAAATGAACAATCCTCTTAAAATCGTATATAGCAAATTGGGAAATTTTCTTTCCTGATCATACAGTTTAACAAATAGAAGATGAAATTGTTGAGGGGAGAGAAGGTTTGGGAGTTCTTCAGAGCCTACTTTTTAAACTATATGAGCCTGATTTGAGTTTCTCATTCATAAAATGGAAATACTAGTAGGAGTTCCCTGATGGTTTTTTGTAAGGTTAAGTGAGATGATATGTTGATTAATTCAGTGCCTGGCTGGCACAACAATATGTGTTTTAGCTTAATCCAACAGATATTTATTGAGCATATGCTGAATGGCATGAATACTTCTAGATTAAGGGAAAATAGAAATAAACAGAACAAAGTCCTTGGCCTCATGGGCCTTATATTATTGCAGAGGGCATGAAATCTACATCCAGAAGGCAGTCTGAAAGGATGACTTTTATTGTCTGATTTGTTTCTATTAACATCTTTCAAACATACTTTTTTATTCTTAGTTACCCAAGACTTAGTAGCTCCATTTGTTTTTTAACAGACAGGGTCTTGCTATGTTGCCCAGGCTGGAGGGCAGTGGCCATTCACAGGTACGATCACAGCTCACTACAGCCTCAAACTCCTGGCCTGAGGAGAAGTGAAAGGGGGACTGCAGAATTAGACTAGGTATGTTTTTCTTGAACAAAAAAGCAATGTTTTGACACTATGAATGATGTTTAGGTCTTCTTTCCTAGAAAAAAAAACTTATATATTTCTATAAACAGAAAAGTTGTATTTAGGTATAGTGTTTCAAAATCTCTATACTTTTTTGACTCATTCTTGGTGATTTTTTTTTTTTTTTTTGAGACAGAGTCTTGCTCTGTTGCCCAGGCTGCAGAGCAGTGGTGCTATCTCAGCTCACTGTAACTTCCAGCTCCCAGGTTCAAGCAATTCTCCCTGCCTCAGCCTCCAAGGTAGCTGGGAGTACAGGCACCTGCCACCATGCTTGGCTAATTTTTGTATTTTTAATACAGATAGGGTTTCACCATGTTGGCCAGGCTGGTCTCAAACTCCTGACCTCAGGTGATCTGCCCACCTCGGCCTCCCAAAGTGCTTACAAGAGATTACAAGGCATGTGCCACCACACCCAGCCATTCTTGGTGATTCTTTTAAAACTACATATTTTGAAGGAAAATACAGTCATGTGTCACATAAGGGCCGGGATACATTCTGAGAAATGCATTGGTAGGCGATTTTATTGTTATGCAAGCATTATAACATGTACTCACACAAACCTAGATGGTACAGCCTGCTACACACGTAGTCCATATAGTGCAGCCCAGTGCTCCTAGGATGCAAACCTGTACATCGTAACACTGTACTGAATACTGCAGGCAATTGTAACATAATAGAAAGGATTTGTGCATCTAAACATATCTTAAACATAGAAAAAGTAAACATACGGTGTTATAATATTATGGCACCATCATTGTATATGTGGTCCCTGGTTGACCAAAATGTGGTTATGTGGTGGATGACTGTACTTGAATGAGGCCATACATTAGAACTTAATGCTTTAGTCCACTTGGAAAGCTGAGAGGCAAAAAAAAAAAGATAACCATTTTAAAGAAGAGAGTCAACCTGGCATTGCAGTATAAGTAGAGACCAATTTAGGCAAGAGACATAAGGAGAAATCTGGAAATCTCTTTCAAGATGTGATAGTTTATCCATATGTGAATATCATCGCACATAAAAAGCTTCATTGGATGCAAGACTTAATGCGGTTTGCCCAAGGTTAGAAATGATAGAAGACGTTCCTAATAGAAATATACAGAAACTATAAATGCAAATATTACTGGCAAGGGCGTTAGGTTTTTTGACTTTTAACTTTTGATTACAAGAAAAAAAAATGTTATATTCACCTTGCTTTAGAATTTCAGAATTTTTAGTAGTAGTATTTTTATTTTTATAGAGATGAAGCCTCACCAGCAGTTTTGTTGTTCTGAAAATTGCATTGTCTCTTTAAAAGGATTGACATAGTTTGTGAAATGTGAAGCTCTGCTTTATTTTCAAAAACAAATGGACACATTTCCCATTTAAATATTGGTCTTCACTGTCTGCCCTTTGAATAAATGCTGGGAAAGTGTCTGATGCACATGTATTTATCTTACAGCTTGACAAATGGAATTAATGCCAAAGTGTTAAGCCATTACTGTGTAGGGGAATAGAGGTCTTACAAGTACATTTGCTATTTCACTTTATCTGCGTGTTCTCTGCATCGAAGCCTGGGTTAATGACATCTTCAGAAACTGTATGATCTGTTGAATGGTAGAGACGATGAAATATGGTTGGCCAACGCATGCAAAGAGTAGCTTTATTTGGTAATAAATCAACCATGTTGGAGGGGTGAGGAAAGGAGTCAGGGCTGGGTATGAAACGAAGAGCCAGTTAATACCCCAACCTCCAGAAGCAGACACCGTGGCCCTGGAGTTTCTCCCTCAGACTAAGAACCAGCCACCAGTAGCAGAAACTACATCCTCAGGGGGGTTTTTCTTCATGAATGCAAATGTCCTGGCACCTAAACAGTTCACATTACCGAAGGTGCTTTCTGCAGCTGTAACTAAGTTCCATCCTCAGCAAGAATCAGAACCACCAGAGACAGAGCAGAGGGACACCACGCCCTCACTTACGAGAGTTCAAATGGCACTTTCTTGGAAAAAGAAGAGTGATGCCTCTCTGTAGCCCCTCCCTTCTCCATCCTATATCTGCCCCTCTCCCCTCCTTTCCAACTCTTCATCTCATCTTTCCTCTCCTTCCCATTTCAAAGTAGACTCAGACCTCTACCCTACTCAGGGCCGGGAAAGCCTCAGGGCAAAGGGAAATCAAAGCGCTGGAGTTAATTCTTAGTTTTTTGCCCAGAGCCCTTGTCCTCCAGATTTAAAGAAGTTTCAAGGATAATTTTAACAATCAGTAATATTCGCCTTACCTTTAGCTCTTATATTTGAAGATACTTTCTCACTGTATCTGCAGTCTGCTTCCAAATTAGCTGGGATTTGGGTTGTTGTTATTGTTGTTTTGTATCAAAATATTCTGTTTCCAAAGGGCAAAGGCTCTCTGAAATCTCACCATGCCTAGATCAATGTTTTGGGCAAAGCAGATGCATATTAAATGCTTCATTTGAATTATAGCAGGCAAGATCTCCTGCCATCCTTTAAAGAAATGGTAGTCAACTATGCATCTCATGAACAGCCTAGCCAATCTAAGATTACAGATGAAAGGTTTCCTGTATGCTTTGTATTTAAAATTACTGTTTTTCCTTGGTGAGCAGAATAGAGTTGTCCCTGAACTTGTTTTTAAATTGAAACACTAGAATGATTAAAGTTTGGTATTATTTACCTATCAAAAGTTATTTTCTAGTGAATGTCCTTCTTTAGAAATATTCAAATTTTCCAAAGCCACTGTGCCTGATAATCTAAATCCATAGGACACAAAGTAGCAATTTCATTTGATACTGACATGTTCTCTTTAGGTTTTCCTCTAAAGAAAGTCTATGAAAAATCCACTGAGCATAAAAAAAAAGAACCTCTATTTCTAGTATCCACTGATGCCTTTTGAGCTTCCCTTGGCTGGGAATTTAGCATTAACAAAGGAATTTGTGATGTCTTATATGCTCTGTGCTCTAATCTAATATTCGTCTGTGATATCATTCATAATTACTATATATTTAAATCTCAGTTTGGAATTCAGGTGTCAAAGGAGAAGTAGTACTGGGAAAGTCTTCATTATCAGTTATGAGCTGCTGTAAAACTTACAGTGTTAAAACATCCCTTGAAATAGACATTAGAGACCTGAAAAAGGGATAATATAAAATTGATCAAAACCTGTATTTCAAAAGCAGGTTTCTCTACCATCCAAAAGAAAAAAAAAAGCAGCAGCTTTGGATAGAAGCGGTTTAGAGTTATTTTATACATGAACACTTAGAATCAGGCAGACGTTTCTGTCCTTCATTGGAAAACTCAGACAGATAAATAGATACACATAATGTAGGGATAGATGGATATACCAGATCAGAAATAAAACTCCAGAGATAAGCTCATTCACCATGAACCTGGTCTCTCTGGGGGGAAAAATCACAGAGGCTCATTGACTGCAAAGGTTAATCAAGATTCTGGGGGGACATCTCCTGTGCAGCAGCTGACAAGCATTTCATTAAGGAAGGAGACTGAAACTTCAATGAGATTCTGGAGAACAAACTCACCAGGAGCCAGATTGCAGGGAGGAGGCAAGATTAGAGCCCCCTGGGGTGAATGGACTTGAATATTGACAGAGGTCTGCATCTCTTCCTGAAATGGTACCAATTTCGCTCCCCCCAAGAAATCTTTCTGCCCAGAACCACACAGCACTTAGCAGCAGCATTACCTGTCATTGTAATTGTGGATTACCGCACTTGAGAACTTAATAGATCATTAGTTTTCCCATCACAAAGTCCACACTTTAAAATTCTATTTTGCCCGGTGCATATGTTATATGTCCATATCCAAATTGTGAATAATGTATTCCAGTTATTATTCCGTCTCCAGGTGTCAAACATTTACTTTGGTAATACAGTACTTTGCCATTCTCAGTTTCCATCCATTCCACTTGTTTGGAAGGGAAAAAAAAAAAAAAAACTTAATGTATATTTAAATCTTCTTTGTTGTTGTTGTTGTTTGGTTTTATTTGTTTGACTGTTTATTTTGACTTATCAGACCCAATCACTATATTGAAACAGGTGGATTTTCTCATTAATATGATTGGAAAATGGGAAACAAACTTATTTGTTTCAGACAAGAGACTGAAAATACTGTGATTATTTTGAAAACCATAAAAATGTAAAAGCAACATCTGACCTGCAGCAGAATGAAATCACTACTCAATAACAAGTTCTCAAAGGAAGAATGGTTTATAATAATTAAGGCCAGATTATTAATTAGAGAGAGAAATAGAGGCATTAGAAGATAATTTTCAAGGCACCTATTATGGAGAGAGATCTAGAATTACTTTCACATTTTATTTTTGGAACATCAGTGAATCTTTACGTTTCTCTGTGAAACCCAAGAGGAATCTTGGAATCTGGTGATTTTTTTAAGTTGCTGCTGGTGTCTTGGTAGGCCTATTAAGCTTTCTTCATTAGGAAAGGGAGCATTAACGATAGTTTCCAGTTTCTTTCCTTTTCATTGCCTTATTTTCGTGAACTTCTTTTGGAAGGTAAATGCTCACCACATCGCGCTGTCATGTAGCAAATGTCGTAAGATCTACAAAGCAAGTCTCCACAGTAAATAAACACCAGCCAAATCTACATTGTTAGCAGCTTATCAAAAAGCTTTTTTTTTTTGGTGGGGGGTGCTGTGGCTCGGGGGAGGCGATTGGTCTTGTTTTCCTTTACACTGTTTTTGGAAGGAGAGTTTTCTATTTGAAAGAGTAAATGAACGCTTGGATGCCAATTGATCGTCTCTATCACATCCCTGCTGGATATGCACCCTCTCATTTTTCAATAGGGCAGCAAGGGCTCTGATTTTTCAGTCTTGGCATAGATCCCCAAGGATTGAGTGTGGCAAAAAGCTGACAAACCTTTGTTACACAGAGCTCTGGCCATCGAAGGCAGGGCCAGCAATGGGGCAGATTCTTCCTCTCTTGCTCTTTCCCTGATATTCCAGATAAATTGATTACTTTGAACCTTAATGCATTAAATCTGACACTTCTCAGCAATGCTAAATTTGCTTCCTCTCCATTTTGAATATAGGGATGTTCATAGCAGTTGTCTGCTCGTCAGAATAACAAATTCAAGATGGACGGTGAGCCTGTCCCCTCAGGTTGTCCTGTGGGTATCAGTGGCCCAATGTGGAGACATGCGCATATTTAACAGGAGACCTTTTAGTGGTGAAAGCAGCACGTCACAGACGAATACATTTATTACAACATTAAATGGCTAAAACTGTTTATTCTGTGAACATAATGGTTTTCTGTGTCTCCGGTTCATCTTAATCTGTTTTAGTGCCCAGCTTCTGTCAAAAACCTCTTTTGAATGCAGAGTTATTCATTTCAGAGAATAGCTGTAAGAGGAAGAAGAATAAAACAAAATTAGCAGTTGATCAAGAGTACTTTAGGCTGCCACCCTTTCCATTAACAATTTGATTTGATGTGAGTGCAATGCTTTTCCTGATACATTATGATAGAATAACCCTGACAGAAAGTAAAACCAAAGGAAACTAAAACTTGATCTAAGATACAGCAGCCTGCCACCCTCTCTATTAGCATTTTAATTTGATGGGAACTGTGTGGTGTCTTAGTTTCAGTTCCCAGGAAAGGCTTTCTCATTTAAGAGTGCCTTATCCTTATCAAGTCATCCTGAGGTTTTTTAGAATTTACTTATTTATTTATTTTTCAAAGATTACTTCTGCTTTCCTGTTGGCCATGAAAGGTGTTTATCAGATACTGCTTTACAGTAGAAATCTAAAGCTGCCTCTTGATGACAAATTGTAAGTCTTCATCAGGACTAAAGGATGCAGTTACAGGAAAGAAAAATATATTCCTCTGATAATACCTTTGTTGGAGTGACTTTCTGCGAAAAGAAATGAGTTAATTTCATAGCTTGCCAGGAGTAAAAGAAAAAAAAAGAAATGAGTTAATAGTCAATTTTTTTCTTTTTCTTTTTTTTTTAAATTATCCATTGTCTTTAAAAGGAATAGAATAAAAAATAAAATCAAGTCTTAGGGAGACCAATTCATTCACTGTTTATTTAAGTTACTGTATTAGCTCTATGATATTGGGTTCAAAAAAAATTAGATCTCCAAATGGACTTTTGCTCCACACGCATGGGAATGAGGCTGAGACAGCCTTTAATCCTAGCTCACTCAAGTCTCTTCCTTCCCCTAGGAGCTTCCCAAAACTGGGTTGTATAGCACGGCTTCCTATGTTCGATGTTGGGATTCAAGAACCAACGGGTTTGATCCATCAAAGAGGAATGTTTTCTGCTTTTGAAATCATGACCAGAAAATAATATTCTCATATCTGATTGGTCCATTAGCAACAGAAGCAAACAACACAAGTCCAGTTTGAACTCCTTAAAGATGACATTATCTTCCACAATGATTGTTTCAGCTTCTTTCCTTTATTTGCACTTTTACTTAAAGAAATTATGGTTTTGTTTTGTTTTTATAGAGACAGTATCTCACTCTGTTGCCCAGGCTGGAGTGCAGTGTTGTGCCCATAGATCACTGCAGCCTTTTGCTCCCGGGCTCAAGCAATCCTCTTGCCTCAGCCTTCTGCGTAGCTAAGACTGCAGGTGCATACCACTGCACCTGGCTATTTTTTAAAAAATTATTTGTAGAGATGGGGGTCTCACTATGTTGCCCAGGCTGGTCTGGGACTCCTGGCTTCAAGTGGCCCGCCCACCTCAGCCTTCCAAAGTGCTAGGATTACAGGCATGAGCCACTGTGACAGACCTTTATTTGGACTTTTCAGTATGCACAAATTCTCAAAACATTTTCTATACTTTGATGTTTGGGAACAATGAGGATCTGAAATTTTGAGAACAGAAAAAAGAATGTATATTTTTACTGCTATCATTTTTATTCAAAAGGGCAATCTTAGTTCTTTGAATTCCTTAAATTGCCACCAAATAAAGATGGGGCTCTGGCTCACTCTATTTTTCTATTTTCCTAAGACTTTGTGTTAAAGCTTCTCTTCAAAATCGTTTCTCATATGCATATTCCCTAAGACTCTTTTCACATCAAAGTTACACTTTGAAGCTTTCTAGCAAAGTAGCAGCTAGGCAATCTATGACAACAGCAATAATTTATTTGCGTGGCTTTATCGGAGAAAAAAAATTTCTCCTTATTTAAATAGCAGTTGTAAAGCCTAATTAACTAAATTGATAGCTTTATGTATGTAAATTGCCATAACAGAAGAAATAGAGTATGCAAGCTGGGGTAGAGGAAGTGGGGCAGTCTGTCCTGGTAGAATAATGACTTTATTAAGACATCTACATGTGTCCAGTGTCTTCTCAGGCCCATCTGTGGGGTTCTAATTTTTATCAGGGAGATCTGTATGAGAACAAGATCTTACACATCTAAATGTAATCCAGCCACAGTCTTAGGAGGAAGAGACTTGTTTATTATTTGGAGATACATTACTTTGATGCCTTTATATATAAGGGACAGTATGCCCTTTAAAAATAAGATTCTGGAAAAGAAAAACAATCTCACCCAGTCATCCCGGAGACCAATAGCTGTGTACAAAAGGCCTCCAAAGTGCTTTTATGACCTTGTAAATGCCTATGTATCTGGTATACATATTATAAAGCTCTAATAATTGCTACTGTCTATGTAAAGCGTAGCCATAAACAGATGCATTTAGCATAAATTTACTCAGATATATTGAAGTATTACATGATTAAATATATTGTTTGTATAAGTTATATTAAAATGCGATTTTCATTTATAAAAAGCTTATTGAATACATTTTTATTCATATATTTATATTAAATGTTTGTTATTAGGTGGAACCAACTGAAATTTCTGTTGCTTGGTTGGCTATGTTTGACCTATAAAAACAGCCATTCCATGTGATTTAATATGCTAGATAAAAAAGGAAATACCATTAACAGTTGATACATACTCATTAAAATAGAATTTGGGATAGTTTTTCTGGTGATTCTTCGTTTTGATCATGAATCCCACGAAAGCTATGGATCTCTCCTTAGAAAAATTCACAATGATATAAAATTTGGGATTCTATTTTAGGGTGTTCACAGCTTTCTGAGCAACAACATGTAATTCATCCATCGCCTCTGAAAAGTCTTTGACCATTGCATGATATTGTAGAGGAAGACAGGCACAGGAGGACCAAACAGCGTGTGGAGGATACGAAGGTCTAGGAAAGATTGATGCAAGGACACACTACAGGGCTGGCACTCACAGGGATTTCTAAATGACCACTCTTGGGAGAAAAACTACAGGCTAGGGACATTAGAGTTTATTCTCTGGATAATTAATGGTTCCCACTGGCCTCTCTTGGCTTCTTTCTCTACGGCTTGGGTTTTCTGCTGGGAAGGAAGGCAAGAGCAATTGCTCTTTCATGCCCCTAAACTGTAGACCTTCGACTGAATTTCATCTCTGTCCTAATCCTCCCATGTTTCCCAATGTGTTATGTGGTCTCTGAGACCATTTCCTTGGCAATCAGAGTAAAGGATGGGCACGGACCTAAATAAAGGGCCTTAGGAAAGCCTAGGAAAGAATGCCGAGTGCCTGAGATAAAAATCTTTGTTGTGAGTGTGAGTTTACCTTGGAAGAATAAATAGTGTAATGGGCTCTTTGAGCTGAGGCAGCTCTTGCAGACCGCCCATCTTCATTCACCTCTTTGAAATGCATGGTGACAACACACTGATATTGCTGAGGTTAATGACTGACTGATTAACAACAGAGAGCACATTTGCAGGCAAATGAGCTGTAATAATTGTTGCAGGAACTCCTTTGAAGAAAATGTTTTAAATAGGCTTATAAGGGCTCTCGAAATGGCGTTTTCACTCTGTTCAGACTAGCCGCTCCCTGTTTGTTTTGTATTTGTTTTTGTTTTTTACCTTCGGTGCTCTCTCTCAGGATGCGGAGGAGAAAACTCCACCAAGGTTATCCCGAATAACTTAAAAAGTGAGTGAAGTTGGTCATCTGAAGTATTTCAGACGCTAGTCTCGTTAATTGGGTGGAATTTACACTTTTAGCTGCTTTGATCTGTAGTCCAGGTCTGCTAATTTAGAAGACATAAGTTAGAACTTAAACTTCGGAAAGTCTCAATGCACGTATGTTCCTGTGCTTTTGGAAAGAGTGTATGTGTTCAGAAAATAAAGGTGGAGTTATTATGTTGCCTTTATTTGTAGATATCAAATGCAGAGAGCTACAAAAAGGAGTTATCTCTCAGCTTTTTAGAAACCTGTGTACCAGTTTGATCACTAGAAGTACTTAATCCATATTATCTCCAAACCCCATCAAATTGAGAATGATTCTCCTCCTCCTCTTAGGAATCACAACTTTGATTATGTCTAATTGCCAATGCAGTGGTGACTCTCAAGATTTAGCATGCATCAAAATCACCTAGAGGGCTCTAAAAATAAAAAGGCTTGAGGATCCTAACCCTGGAGTTTCTGCTTCATTAGGTCTGGAGAGGCGTTCAAGGATTTGTATTTCTAACAAGCAAAAGTTAATGGAGATGCTGCTTGTCCTGGGAGCATGCTTCAAGAACCATTGTTCTAGATATGTGGTCAAAATTGGGTGCCTCATGGGCTAGAGAGATGCCCACTGCTGGTCCTAACCTCTCTCATCCTTTAACCCACTATTCTAACCCCATCCGCACACACAGACACGGTTGAGTCCACTGCCTACAGAAAAACAACCAACCACCAGCCAATCACCCTGGTATTCTTGTGAGGTTCTACAGTTTTCCTTTTATTTTTGCTTTTATTGATTTACTTAGTCAACACACATTTATTCAAAACCTCCTGGGCCTAGGTACTAAGCTAAGGTCCAGGAGTTACAAAAGTGACCCTGCCATCCTGGGAAAGGCAATACGTTAATGTGCCACAGAAGAATCAAATTATTACAGCACCAGGAGGATGGGGGTACAGGATCAGACTTCACTCATCCACCTACTATTTCCGTGTACTTTTCTTTTAATTACTTCACTTTAAAAATGTATTCAATGCATTTTAAAGCTCGTCATTGTATCATGACCACAAAAGTTGAAATCAATATTTGTTATGAATAGAAGGTAACCAGTAAATGAATAGAGACATCTGCAACAAAACAAATCTATGAAATTCTAGCTAGACCCTGTTACCTGCAGGACGCTCTGTGCCTGAGGCCTTATTGGTTTAAAAAAAGAGAAAAAGGAGGGTCAGGGGACTGAGAAAATGTTAGAGAGATATTACAGACGTTGTAGCAACGAATGGAGATGTTTTCTTTGATCTTATCAGAATTGTTGAAAAGAATACTTCTCATGATGTAATTCATTGTTATTTATTGCTGTGTCAAATGCGCTATCTATACCTATTGTAGGGAAACCAGTGTGATTTGTCTCTCTCTTTCAGAAAAAACAAAACAAAACAAAACATAAAACAGCTAGAAAGAACAGGAAAATTCAAGAAAACTGGGGTTGATGGACAAGAGTGATAGTTTTAGTCACCAGGAGAACCTGAGACAGCCAGGGTGACAAGAGAGTGTCTGACATGGTGGGCAGGACTGGGAGATGGGCTTGTAGTATGAACCATACCTTCTTCACAGAGTCACGGCAGGTCATCTGCCTTGCCTCAGCTCTGAGTAGTATATCGAATCTAATGTTCTTAACACAGTAATGGCCAGCATCTCATAGGACAATTTAGCAAGTATTTCAAAAGACATTTTTATTGCCTGGAATATCTGTCTATCTCACTAGGACATGAAAATGCAGTCAGAACAGCAATGTTAGGGTCTGTATTTTATTAGAAGACTGTTTGTATGATTTATGCTTCTGATGTAGGAATTGCAGAATACTGTCTCATGTCACAAAGCACTATGGATTGAAGCTATCCCCTTTGCTAGGCAGAAAAGTAATCAACTGTTTTTTGTTTTTGTTTTTCTTGGCCATTGAGCTTGTAAGTCACTGTGGACGTCTCTGTTACCATTGGGATGAAAATCACAAGTCTGGCATAAAATGAGATTTGACTTCGATATGGGAAGAGTGATAACTGACAAATAATAACATATCACCCTCCCTCTAACACCATGCATACAGCTTAAATCTATGTTTATTGGAGTAAAATAATGAAAAAATTAATTAAAACTCTTATTTTTGCATTAATTTTTTTTCTAACTTTGATATACATGATCTGAACTTATTCTTTTTTTCCCCTAGAAATAGAGATAAATCAATTTATTCTTAGACTCATTTAACAAATAATGAAACTTTATAGCCAAGAATAACTCAACATATACAGGTCACTCTTTCAATAGATGGCATAGTCACTATTAGTAGCCAATTCTGACTTTCAGTCCCTGCCCAATGATAACTAGTCATAATAACAGTAGTCTTGGTAATAAACATAACAATAATAATGGAGGACACTTATTGAATGCTAATTAGGAGCTAATATTTTTATATGAATTATCTTATTTCATTCTTACAACAATTTATGGATCAATTATTATTATTAGTCTCCTAATTTTACGGGTGAGAAAATTGAGGCTCAGAGAATTTAAATCATTTGCCCAAGGTTAAATAGCTAATAAATGCCAGAGCCGTGTCAATAAACCATAGTCATTTTAACCCTGTGAACTTTGAGATTCTGATGTGTCTGTCCTCAAACGATAACAAATATATTTTTAAGGGATATCTAATTCTTGAAGACAGACATTGTTACAGAACAAGTATTAGCTGTAAATGTTCATTTGTACCCCGAGAACCAAAACACTAAAGTGATCTCCCAATCATCTGAGACATTATCCTCAGTCCTCACCTCCCCATCCCATAACCAGGGATGAATTATGCATTAACTCCTCTCATTAAATAAATTTCTGCTGGGGGGTTAATAGCAATGCTGTAATGGCTTTGTATCATTATTTGCCGGCAGTATTTAGACATAGAACTGTTCCTTTCCTGGATCCCAAGGCCAACAGCTTCAGGGATTCCTATCCTGCTGGTGGGGAACAGGGACTTGTATTCCCCAAGTTGCTTCCTGGGAAGTCAGTCCAAAAACGTAGACATATTATGGACCTCCTGTCTACCATAGGATGCCCAAACCACTGAAGAGCCCTACAAAACCTACCATTTCCTTGGTTTCAAAGTATAGTAATGATATAATTTTCTTTTTAATGTTAATTTTAAGTAACCAACTCCTAAATGAGAATGTTACCTATGGATAGTATTAAAATTAAAAAATAAAAAATAGAGATGAGGGTGACACCTCCACAATTCCATTCTTTCGGAGGCCATCGCGGTTTTGACTCTGGAGTGTGCGCACATTCATGAGTGTATGTGTACCCGCGTACCTCTGTGTGTTTTATTCCCCCCAGGCCATTTTCTAATCATTTACGTGAATCTATTCCTTAGAAAATACATAGTATTGTTTTCTGTTATTTTCACATAAATTATGTCATAGGAGATAATGCGCATCACTCTTTCATACTATTTTTCCTATTCTAAGTGATTTAAAGAGCTGTTCATGAATGCAGTTTTTACATCATTCTTTTAACTACTGCCTGGCCTTCCTTAATATGAATACACTATCAGGTAGCCATTCTCCTGCTGATAAATATTAGGGCAGCTTGGAGTTTTTTGCTGTTGTATACAATGTTGCAGTGAGCATCCTTGCCCAACATATTGTTATCCATATAAGCAAAATTTTTTCTAGGAACAATAGAGATAAGTAGAATCCTGCATAAGGGCATGCAGATTTGCAATTTCGATAGCTAGTATCTAATTGCTTCTCAAATAGGTTGTTCCAATTTACACTCCTACTAGCCACACGAAAGATGGCCTATTTCCACACCCTTAGAGGCATGTAATATTTTTAAACAGCTTCTGCCTTCTTGTGAATATTCAGAAGGGAGGGAGGTAGGGCTAGCACAAGATTAAATGTACTAGTGTCATCCAGATTTCCTGTATAAGGGCTGTGATTCCGAAAGGATGAGGCTGGGTTTGCCTGAAATGTAACCCTTTTAACTTCATTATTTAGCATATTTTAGGCTCTTCACCTCACTCACCAGAGCCCTTTCTCATTTATTTCTGCTCGCTCTTACACTAACACCCTTGGTAAAAAAAAAAAAAAAAAAAAACCCTCCAGGAAATGGGGGTACCTGATGGCACAATGATGCAATTAAAAGGCTAGAGACAGCATTCAGGATTTTGTATTGCTAAGGGAGATGTACTACATTTCAGTATATTTAAAAGTGGATTTTTTTTTCTTGCCCTGGAAAATACGATCAAAAGAGTTGTACCCACCCTACCCACTCCCCCGCCCCCAACCTCAGGCAGCGCCTAAGGAATTAATGACCCACTGAGGTTAATGAGTCCCTACTCCGGGCCATCAACTCTCCCAGCTGGCCATTAATCCCCTAGAAATGTCCCCCGCCTTGGTAGTTACTCCTTAATTATGGAAGCCATTAAGAATCAAGAGAGAATCCTAGGCAAAAGGAAAAGAAAAGGCCATTTTTCATTGGTGCTCAGCATGGGACACCTCAAGTCCAGGTGGCACCAAGAAACACAACACTACTGCGATTAAACCAACTGCTTCCAAGAAGGAGTCATCAATCTCTGTTTTCTCCTTTGATCATCCAAATTCAAGGAGGCTATTCAAGGCTACTCCAGGTCTGAGACCAA
This sequence comes from Nomascus leucogenys, assembly GCF_006542625.1. Classification (NCBI taxonomy): domain Eukaryota; kingdom Metazoa; phylum Chordata; class Mammalia; order Primates; family Hylobatidae; genus Nomascus; species Nomascus leucogenys. The sequence continues at coordinate 12,419,698 of NC_044382.1, read as the reverse complement.
GTAAATAACTTGTGTCCAATGAATTCTTGATTAAAATGTCTGAAGACCAATACCTTGGATGCATTCAGGCCAGATGTAACTTTATCTTCATGTCTGTGGGGAGTAAGCGCATGTCTATGCTGTTTGATTTTTTAAGGGAGTCTAAGACTTCTCCCATTCCTCCATCTATTTATCCTGACTTACCAGTGTCCAAAACTAACCTGTTAATCATTCCCTTGGGTCACAACAGTGGATTTTGAAATGAATTACTTACTACTGGAATTGCTTTTCCATGTGTCTTATTAATTTTTTTTTCAGCTGATAGGATTGAAAGCACTAGCCTCTACTATTATGTTAACCAAAGCAGCAATGTTTTCATCCAGTTTTTATTTTGGAATTTCCATGTCTACAAATATTGAAACTTGTTAGATGCAAGTACTAAAGTTTAGTGTGAAAATGCAGGTTTTTACAAAGGCTGAATTAAGTTAGCCCCTAACCTAGTCCAAAAGCGAAATGTTTTGAATGAATAGACCCAGAGACTTTCTCTTTGTCTAACACTACAGCCATAGTAGAATCTTTACGGCCTATGTTTGCTATGAGACCAAGGGAGAAGTATTTAGAGGGTGAGGTGCTTGGGTGAGTAGTCAGGTGATGCTGTAGTGGTACTAGGTGAGAGTGAGCATTTGGAGAGTTGCCCAGAGAAAACCCAAAGCAAACTTTATCTACTTGAAATTTTTGTTCTAGGGCAAATCTTATCAAGACATGTCTCACTATTATTTTTTTTTCTAGCATGAAGGTAGCATTCGATTAGGTTAAGTTTGATATTATATGACGCAATAAACCAACCTCTAAGAGAGATGAAGCAGTTTACCAAGTCACATACAGAGCTTTGAAGTCAGAGAGCCTGGGTCTGAGTCCTGATTCAGCCACGACTTATTGATAGACCTCTGGGAAATTGCCTCAACTCTCTGGGGAAAAATAATGCCTCCTTCATGTTATTGTGAAGCTAAAGCAAAATGATGCCTATAAATGTTTATAGTTCTTTTTTAAATTTTTGTGGGTACATAGTAGGTGTGTATATTTATGGGATATATGTGTTTACAGTTCTTCATAATATTCAATATATGAGATTTACATAAATACATATAGTTATATATGTGTGTATATGTTATATATATATTAATATCCCAGTATATTTAATGAAAAATAGCAATCATATTAAAGTGAAATGTTGGAGTCAATATTACTTATTTTATTTTTTTTCTAAATCTAATCTGTCATAAAATCTACTTTGTGCCTGTGTGTTTGGGTGTGTGTGGGTGAGATTGCTGCCCCCGCTTCCCTCAGTGAAATTTCTCAAATCATTTGCTCCTCTAGCTTCTCTACTTGGACCCCTCAGCAGCCTGGTCCAAGCTCTTAACACTCATTCCTATTCCACTGTCACCCATCTTTAAGTGACCTCCTGGCTCCCTATATGTCTCTCCTTCGAGGCCTCCTCCTGAATATTAGGGTGGAGCTTTGTAACATATCAGGAAGAATCTAGATTTTTTTTTCTTTATTGCTTGTCCAAATCCTCCACATCTTAGAAGATTTCACACTAATCCCATCTCTTTTTTGCAGTTGTTCCAAAGCACCCTGCCATCTTTGGCTGCAGTCTTATAAGCCTGAATTATTTACATCACTCATCTCTCATTCAGTTGGAATGTTACTTTGCTTTCTTTTTTTTTTTTTTATTTTCTGCCTTTTTATTTTTGGAAGGTGGTGGTATGCGTGACAAGCCTTGACTCCCACTCATCTTGCACATTCAGTGGCAATTGTTTATGTTTTTAATTCATCGACAGTGCAAGTATTCTTTTTAGCATGTCTTTCATTTTCCAGGCAACCCACTTGTCCCCAGGAATAAAACACTTTAAAAGAAAGGCATGGTCCTTCTTTCACGAAGTTTATGGGTACAGAGGGAGATAGATGGATGTCAATGAAATAATCATTCCATGTTTACATAAGTATAATTTGCAAAAAGAACATATGGGAAAGGAATGTGATCTAGACTTGAGGATTAAAGAAAACTTCCCTGAAGAGATGGGTGAGGAGTTACCTGATTAGGAATTAACAACTGGGGGGCCAGATGGTAAGAGTATTCCATACAAAGGGAATAGAGATATCATGGGCCAACGGCAAGAGGGAATTTGAATCTTGGAGTGTGGATTGGAGAAGATGGAAGGGTCAATGGACTTTGAGCCAGGAACAAGGGAGAAAAGTTGGGAAATAAAACTGGAGAGAATGGTAGCCTTATTAAGGTGTCTGCTCTTTCTCTTGGAAAAATGATGTACATTTATTGTCTCCTGAGGGCTCCACACCTTCTGATACTCAGTAAATATATGTTTAATGAATGAATTAATGAAATTGTGATGTTTATATAAATACTATTTGTTCCTCATGGGTAACTGAAGCATGAATAGGAAATCTGTAATGATTTATTGGCAAGATTCTCAAGGGCTTAGATTCTTGATCTATCTTCTAGACTGATAAAAATGCTGTTTGAATTTTGTTGAAAAATAATGAAGTAAAAAAGATAAAGCCAAGCAAACGTGTTCTACTTGAGAAGAATTATTGAATGTTTAGTTCCAGAAATAACTGATTTAAAAAGAGAGATTTTCTTTGCTCTAAGTTTTTTAAAGCTGTACCAAATAAAATATCTCAAAACTCTAAATACATTCCCACTTGGACTTTTGAAATGGCTTTATACGGTGGCTCTATAATGGTTTAACATAAATCTTCATGACTTTGCTGCATTTTATGCCTGAAACTTAGCTTCCTTAGTAATGAGAACAAAGTTTAATAAGACCTGACAATAGATCCTACTTTACTGAAGACCACTATTGTTTGTGATGAAGACAAAGATACTGAAGTGTATAAGTCTATCATCTCCACATGGGCTGGGGAAGAAAAAAATGTCTTCAGAATAATTTAACATTATACCTCAAAGTTGAACATGATTTTTGGTGGAAGTCAAAGAATATCTATATCCCTCACTTCTTACCTCCCATCCCAAGGTGCCTTATCAATCAAATTACACAGAATAGACATTTCTCCCTCCTCTTATTTTCAAACATTATCTGTTCTCTGTCAAAGATTAAACTTGGTTCTTTAGTCAGTCCAGGGCAACACATCTATTTAAAGCATTAATAGACATCAGACTCCTCAGGGAAATTTAATGTGGCTAAATAGCATTAAAGGAACTTTCCAATAGAACATAAACAATACCATAATGAAAAATATTAAATCATATGTTTGCCACTGAGCCCATTATACAGCCAATTTAAAATTATAATAAATTTGCATTTGGCACTTGCTAGTGATTGGCAAATTTATTCATGTGAAAAATAGAGAATATAGATTAAATGTCTTTGTCTTATATAAAGATCTACATATAAAACACACATTTTTAATGTATTCACTATATTCTATTCAACTGACTTGAAAGATGTATTTTCATTGAGGAATGTTTTAAACACTTAATAATTAATGACAAGCAATGGAAAAATTAGTGATTTGACTTTAAATGCCTTTTTCCACTGAAAAACTGGCTAGCATTTTGTTCAAGCACATGATGTATGATATATGAAGGGGACTGGACAAAAAGAGAAGCAGCAGGAGCCAGGGAGAATGATTCAAAATTGGCTAGTGTGAAAGCCAAAATGCACCCAGACTGTCTCCCCAGTAAAAAACAGGAGGCAATCTGGTCACCTTTGAAAGGACTGGCAACTACATCCTGCAACCAGTTGCTGGCATTAGTAGAATTGGTTTTTAGATCTTTCCCTCCATTTCCTTACAGATCTCTTGATTTTTTCCCTAAAACAACCAGCAATAATCCTAGATACCATGTCCCCTTTCTGATATACAGTTTCTTTTGCTTGCAAAGAAGATACTATGAAAACTTTATTTACCAGTCACTTAGTGATGACACACTAATGGCTCCAGAAGTATGATGCAGTTTGACATTTTCCATCAACAGTATTTTTACCTAGGAATTCTACCCACGGAGAACTTATCCTGATACATACTAGAATGTCTCTTTATTATTGCCCATTACATTAAAAATTAGAAACAACTTAAATGTTGAACAATAGGACTTTGGTATGCAGTCAACAGAAATGATATAGAAGAATGTTTACTGAAGTAAAGGATATCCAGAGTATATCATTCATGATGAAGGTAGGATATCAAACAGTGTAAACATACACACACAGACACACACATGCACAGATAATAAATAGTCCTATGCATCTATGATGTAACAGTTTATACCAAAGTTTTATATATATGTATATATATTATATATATACAATATATTATATTATAGAATGGATATCTTTGAAGGACCATATTCTGCCAACCACAATAATTAAATCTCTTCTATTGAATACAGCCTTGTAGGGACTTGAATCAAGATGTTCTCTCCTCCCTCGTCCAAGGGCTGTCACATAACCCAGGCAGCGCCAATTGTGGTTTATCTTATAAATTTATATCTGAGAAAAATGATCCAAATACTGAGGAAGTTTGAGAACATCCATTTCAGTGGTAGAACCTGAAAGAGACTATCACAGAGTTCCTGTTACAAGAGTCTCTAAAGCTACTGACTCTGTTGTGCATTAGTTTCCTTGCTTTTGTTTTTATTCTCCCTGTATTTCATCTTTCCAATGAATTCTGGTTTTTCTTAACTTAGGGACAATTTCCTTGGCTTACAACAATATAATCCCAGTGATACAAGAAATTACAGAACATAAGGGAGATGGGGGTGATTAGAAGTGCTTTCCAGGTGAATAAATACGATTTATTCTATATCATTGTGGTAAAATCGTCATAAATACCCTTGATAGTGGATGGAATTTCTTACTTTTCTGACAGCATGCCGGTGGAATCACAAAACTGCACTGCCACTCAGGGGATTAATCATAGAGATGAATTAGGGGTAATGCGGTTATGTTTGTATTATTTCTACTTGTTTAAATAAACTCATTGCCCGAAGGCCTATGGGCGTGTGTGCAAAATATTAATAAACACAGACTAACTTTTCACAGCAGTCTCTTAAAACCTCCCTGGTTTTCAAGATTCTCCACTGAGTATAAACAAAATTTTTTTAAAAACTACAGAATACTAGGGTGCCTGGAGGGCTTGAAGCCCATGCAAAACAGATTTTCTTAAAAAATAATACTAAATGTCGGCTTTTTTTTTCTTACATGTGGTGTTTACTGAAGTAAACGATAACAAAATTTCCTTAAGTGCTACACTAAAGATTCAAGGAAGATAAATGGCTCAAAGGGTAATTTCATGATGAGTATGAAGAGAAGAAAGAAGAGGAAATAAAAGAAAAATAAAATCAAATGAAAGGTTCGGAAGACTAGGAGGGTTTTTCACCTCAGGATTTTCAATGACTGACAGTGTTTATACATATGTAACAGTAAGGCTGACCTCAGTCTGAAGATCTCGGCCCAGCTACCTCAGTGTTTTCAATCAGAGATGTTGCCCCTACCACATGTGGTAATTTGGCAATGTAAAGGGACATCTTTTGATTGTCATAACAGGATGCTACTAACGTCCAGTGTGTCAAGAGCTGGGATGCGGCTGTCAACCCCTGTAACTGAAGACCGCCAGGAACACCCCTGTAGTTAAACAAGTTGTTTTCATGGTTTTTGCAACAAGAAAGAACACATACCATGGAGAATGGTGGTGTAGCTCAGTCAGATGGTGTTGGAAAGAACTGATGATAAGATTTGGGTCTTATCTTAGTTGAGTGATTTGGGGAAGATCTAAAAAAAATAGGAATTTGCTCTAGATTGAATGCTGTCAAAAAATGGGGACAATTCTATGACTTGGATATCTCAATAAATTTTGTCTAGAAGGAAGTTATAAATGGCCTTACTTTGTCTTATTTTATCATGGCCTCAGAGTAATCTGGTTTGAGGTTGTTAGTCTGTGAGATTTTTTTTTTTTTTTGGTCTAATAAGAGAATAATAGGATCTAGCTTTGAATGCTGAGGGTCTGTCACAAAAAAGGATTATCCACACAATGAACTATTACCTCTCACACCTGTTGGGGTGACTATTATTTAAAAAAAAGAAAGAAAAGAAAAGAAAACAAAATAAGTTGTTGGTGAAGATGTGGAGGCATTGCCATGCTTGTACACTGTTAGTGGGAATGTACAATGGTACAATCACTAGGGAAAACGGTTTGGATTTCATTTAATTGTTTTCTTCAAAAAAAATATAAATGGAAACACCATATGATCCAGCAGTGCCGCTTCTGGATATATATCCAAAATAATTGAAATCCAGATCTCGAGATACCTGCACTCCCATGGTGATCGCAGCTTTATTCACAATAGCCAAGATACAGAAACAACTTAAATGTCCTTCAGTGGATGAATCAATAAAGAAAATATGGCATACACATACAATGGAATATTATTCAGCCTTCAAAAATAGAAGAACATCTTGCCACATGTGACAACTTGGATGAACCTGGAGGACTTTATGCTAAGTGAAATATGCCAGGCATGGAAAGACAAATGCTGTGCTACATGATTGCATTTATACAAAGTATCTAAAATGGTCAAACTCACAGAAGCAGATGGTGAATGGTGGTTGTTTTGGGCTTGGTGGAAGGGAGGAATGGGGAGTTGCTATTCAGTGGGTATAACGTTTTTTGTTATGCAAGAGGAATAAGTTCCAGAGATTTTCTGTAGAGCATCCTGTTTATAGTCAACAATACTATATTGTGCACTTAAAATTTTTTAAGAGATTAGATCTCATGTTAAGTGTTCTTATCACAATAATAAAAATACACAACACAAAGGGCAGAAGGAAACTTTACAAGTGATGGATGTTTATTACCTTGATTGTGGTAATGGTTTCATGGTTGTAAACATTCCCTGAAGCTACAATGGTGCCTGGCACATCCCGGTTAGTATTCAGTGACGATTGTTGAATAAATGAATGTTGATGAGTGAATGAAGGAATGAAGTTGTAGCTCCACCCCTGTGCCTGTGGAGCAATAGGGTAAGACTCTTAAACAACTAACTACTGTGGGAGAAAGAGCAGCATGCTGAGATTGTTTGTTCTTCGGTAAGAGAAAGTGGCACTCTTCACACATAAGAGTGAAAGAAAAAGTAAAAGAGATAATGGAAAAGGGTTTCTCAATTCTATAAAGCAAAACAGAATCAAGAAAAATGTCAAGTGCTGATAGGAAGGGAAAGAAATCTGATGACAGACAAACGGGGGGAAAATAAAAAACAAAATCTCAGAGGTTTCATTGTTTTGTTGTTGCTTCTGTCTGTACGAAAAAGTTTATCTGGGACAGATAATCAGGAAGAGTGTTGCCCAGAGAGTCAAGATGGAAGCAAAAAGAAGAAGCTAAAGGATGGAAAGATAGAAAATAGTTGAAGATACTTTACAAATCATTGCCTATTATCATCAGCAGGGGCTGATGTCATGAATTCTACATACTCAGAGATTGGTGCATAGTTTTGCAGAACACCTTACAATTAATTGGTAGAATGTTTTAACAGCAAAGAAAGGCTCCAAAAGAAAAGAGCACGTTTAGCCCTTGCCTTAAAAATAGGTGTTTTGAAAAGCGAGGACCCCACTAATTAGTTTGGTCAGCTTAGTGGTAACAATCAAGAAGATACTGAAAGAAATTATATTTTCAAAATTATATTGCAATCCCCTAGAAAGGAACAGAGTTCCGAGTAGCAAACAAGGTTTTGTCAAGAGTAAATCGTGCCAGACCAATTTAATTCCCTTCTATGATAGAGTGGCAGGCCATGAGATAAAGGGGAAGCAATAGATGTAATCTACCTCGATTTCACTGAGGCTTCTGATTCTCTCCACATAACATTCTCATCCATAGGCTAGAAAGATTGGTCTAAGTCATACTACTATTAGAAAGGAGCATAAACGCCAAAAGACTGCCCTAGAAGGATGGTTATCTGTGTCTTAGGATAGGAGAGTATTTTAAGGGATGGCAGGGTATTGTACATGTTATAGGAAGATCAATCAATAGCCTAGCAATGGGGACAGACAGGTTTCTTGTCTACCTCTATCATTAATCATTGTATCTTTGAGTAATTTCATTCCTCTTCCTCTCGGGCTCAGTTTTGCAATTGTAAAGTGGGTGGGTTTAGAGTAGATTTTCTTTTAGGGTCATTCTAGTTTTAAGCATGCATAATCCTTCAGCTAACATTACTTTAGAGATTTCCTCATGACCGGAGTAATACAGTTGGGGCTCTCATGTTGTTGGATGTTTTCCTTATTTGCAAACTCCATTTAAGAAATAAATATTATACAGGAGAGGTTGCCCTTTTCCCCCCATTTGAGATAATTCTTGTATATATATTCACTTGCATAGTAGTTAAATTGAATGGTTTTGAATGCCTAGTATGTGCATAATGAAAATCGAAGGATGAATTTGTTAAAAGCAACAACTCTCACCTTTTATGAATCATATACAATATCCATATCAAAATTTTCTGAAAAGGAACAATTATAGAAGAGTATTAAAATGAAATAATTGCTAATAGGTTAAAAACAGGACTAATATAGAGACCTAAGTTTAGAAAAGTATACTTAGAGTCCTACAAATTAATTATGTCTGCTATCAAACTTATAGCAAAATGGTCGACTATACTGCAATAAATAAAAACTCAAATGTATAAAATTTAGACTTCACTTTCATTGACTTAAAAGCTACTTGTTTATTAAAACTTTATTAGATTTTCTTTTTCATTAAATAATTTATTCAGAAAGCTAACCATCGTTGGTCAACTTCAAACTATTCTTAATCCCTGAGAGCTGATTGATTTCTGATAACTTTAACTGGTTTATACAGAAGGATATCTTTAAAATTCTTACAAAAACATCCAGATGGAATAACATCCTAAGGTAGTAATATGCTTATTGTTCATTACTTCACTTTTTAAGTTGGCATTTCAGATTAATTAAGCATTTGATAAAGCTCATGTTTATGCAAGTGTTTACAAATTAGAAAAGCTGTTAGCAGCATTTAATTTGTTTGAATATATATATTTAATTTACTGCTTCTAATGGAAAGAAGCTTAAGGGAATTTAAGAGTCATGGCTTTATTGATAGACATTAGGCATATGCACAGCATAATTATTATTGCTAATATTTTACATTCGCTGCTTGCCAACAGGAGCAGTAAAGAACCCCGTGTAATTCCATAGGCAGAAACGTGGGCCGTACATGCTGGGCATTTGCATCACTACACATACTTATCTCTTCGTGGGTTTCTTTTCCCCGCCCTCTGTACCACATGTATTTTCCTCTCACCACTTTCCTCACACTGGTGTTATAATAACAATGGAATGCTCCTCTGATCCTTTGGCTTGAGATTTGTCCAACCCCCAAAAAATTCTGGACCCAGCTCAGATCATGTAATGACAAGTACCATTTCAATCCTCAGCCAATGGCCAGTTGATCTCCAGGACTATGAGATTAAAATAAGTCATGTAGAACAAGGTATCATCCAGCTATCGTTTTGAAACCCGTGCGTGGGGTTTATGTTGATCGGGAATCCCGCTGATCTGTCCATAGACGCACTGCTTCTGGCTATGGATCTATGACAAACGGTAATTTCATGTCTATTAATTTTGGAAACGATTTAATTTCAAGCCAAACAAAATCACTTCTCAGACATGATTTAAGCACCTACTTTGTGCCAGGTTCTGGGCTGAGGCGTGAGAAGGCAAAGATGAATGAGAAAATGGTTCTGCTCATCATTTCTCAATGGGGCTATTAGAGCAGACTTCTATCTAATTTCCATGACTCTGATCTTCCCGGACCTTTCCAGTTTATCCTCCACCCAGTCATTAAAAATGATCAATCTCGGCCAGGTGCAGTGGCTCACACCTGTAATCCCAGCACTTTGGGAGGCCGAGGCGGGCAGATCACAAGGTCAGGAGATCAAGACCATCCTGGCCAACGTGGTGAAACCCCGTCTCTACTAAAATACAAAAAATTAGCCGGGCATGGTGGTGCTCACCTGTAGTCCCAGCTACTTGAGAGGCTGAGGCAGGGGAATCGCTGGAACCTGGGAGGCAGAGATTGCAGTGAACCAAGACTGCGCCACTGCACTCCAGCCTGGGGATGGAGCGAGACTCCGTCTCAAAAAAAAAAAAAAAAAAAAAAAAAAACCATCACAAAATTAAAGCTGGCTCTGTGGGACCTCACACTTAAACCTTCCATTGACTGCCCTGTTATCCAACAAGATAAAGTCTATGCTTCCAAACATAGTGTGGGAGGTCCTTCATGAACTGATCCCTCTCTGTCGCTACTTGTCACGCTCTATGCTTATACTTTTTGCTCCAGTAATGCTGAAGTGCTTGTGGTTCCTCTATACACCGTTTCCTACCTTGCTTATTCTACTTCTGGGAAAAATTCTCTTTACCTGCTAACTTCTATTCTCCCTTCAAGACTCAATTCAAACCCTTCTATTTTCCTGATCCCCTTTTCCTCCAACAACCAAGCTGGATGCGGGCCAGCTGTGCGAAGGCATGTGTGATGCCATCTGCTTAGCCCATAAGTGCATTCACAACATAGTTGTATAATTACCTGTTTATTGTTTCAACTCCCCCACTAGAAGAATGTTTTTGCTTCTGTTTTTAAATCAATGACTATGCATTTCATTTCAATAATACTAATTGGTTCTTGTTTAAAGTCCCACCTGCTTTTATTTCATCTTTGCATGAATTTTTAAAAACAATTTCTGTTTTATTTTGGGGACGTCATTTCTTCATTTATCTTTGAAATACCCTAAACATATTCAGTTTAAAGTTTGTGGGGTTTTGTTGTTGTTGTTGTTGTTGTTTGTTTGTTTGTTTGCAGACTATTTAATCATTTCCATATTGGAGTGAGTTGATCACCTAATTGTCATTTTTTGATTTTTTTATATTGTTATTTTTCTGAATGAGTTTTGGAATTTGGGCTTTAAGTTTCTTGTTCAATGGAAACATCCCTTGAACCCTACAACATTCATCCCTCTAACAGGTCTCTTGAGCTCCCTGGTCCAAAACCAAGTCCTTACAATCTTATAGCCGTAGCTTGGGATTCCTATTCCTGTGATGTTCACATCTAGTCATGAAACCAGTGGGCAGCCCAGCACAGACTTGGCTTGGGGACTGTGACTGTTCTTACCTTTTCAATTTCACTTTATATAAGCTGTAATTGCAGGCATCACATTTTGTTTCCCAGACAAAGAAGGGGCGCCCCAACCTGTAGCTTTAAAATAACTTTGAGCTGGGCATGGTGGCTCATGCCTGTAATCCCAGCACTTTGGGAGGCCAAGGCAAGTGGCTCACTTGAAGCCAGGAGTTTGAGACCAGCCTAGCCAACATGGTGAAACCTGGTCTCTACTAAAAATACAAAAAATTAGCTGGTGTGGTGGTGCGTGCCTGTAGTCCCACCTGTCGTCCCAGGGAGGCTGGGGCATTAGAATTGCTTGAACCAGGGAGGCGGAGGTTGCAGTGAGTAGAGATGGCACCAGGGCACTCCATCCTGGGCAATAGGGCAAGACTCCATCTGAAAAAAAAAGAACTTTGGTTTAGTCTCCATGAGGTATGGGAAAATTTTCACCCCTAATACCTTCACTGTATGCATACTCATCACCTCTTCTTTTCTGTTCTGGGACCCAAGCCCAGCAGTTATGGGAGAGGTCAATCCCAGTTAGCCCTTCGAGGTGGTTTTTTGTTTGTTTGTTTTCCATTTTTAGCATTCAGATTGATTATCTTTGGGGGCATGGTTGCATCTTTTTACTTTTCCCTTTTTATATTTTATTTAGTAGTCTAATGGGTTTGATGAAAGGAGGCAGAGACAAGGAACAAACTAATATGTTCATCTGTCTTCTTCAGTTCCTCTGAGGACATAAGTAGGGGAATTGAGAAGTGGGGGCCGGAGGGGGTTGAAGGATTGGAATAAGTCAACTCAACAAATAAAAATGATAGCATACTGTGTATAGGAAGCATTGTTAAAACCCAAGAGGATAAAAATGCTGATCTTAAGGGGTTAGAATAATGTGTACTAGTCTCCTTCATTCATAGAACAAATATTTACTGAGTGCCTAGTATATGACAGACATTTGTTAGATGCTGGGAATACAGTGGGGACAGAACAGACAAGGTTCCTGAGTCCAACAACAGTTGGAGAAGATAGACTTGTAGGAGGCCCTAGAGGTGAGCAAGAGTATGGCACTTTGGATGTATGAAACCAATTCAACACAGCCAGTGCAGAAATAGCAAATCTCACGTCATCCAGCCACACTGCTGTGTGCAATTCCCTCCACAAAGAGATCCAGCAATGGAGAATGCATTAGCTCCTTAGACAATGCAAGTCCGCCTTTGGCCATCAAAGTGTTCCCTAGTACTCTCAATGATTTCTAGGTGCCTCCCATTTTTCATTCCCCTTCAGATCGTTTGGCATTACACAGCTAAAAAGGAATTTTTAAGAGCTGATAAACTTTTCCTTCCAAAGATCTCATGTCAAGCATCTCTAAACTGTTTGGAATCCAAGTGAATAAATTATAGTATACATGACGATCTTTTTCCTCCCACCCTCTCATGAACTCTGGAAAAATATGTCTTACTCCTAAACTACTTAGCACTTTTGAAATGCCAACTGATTCTTCCTGGTTGTCCAAAAATGAGTACAGAATGGCAATTCCCCTAGGAAATTTTCTCCTCTGGGAGATGAAGCTATTAGCAAAGCAAGTCAAGGTCCTGTTAGACATTCTGCTGTTATCCAAATGAGACTTCCGGCAGATGTCTGGAGAGTTGAAATCCCCATCACTACTCTGTCTTTTCTCTGCACTGATTTCACAATCTGTGTCTAGTAACACACCACGCATTTGCTCCATGTGTCCCAGCATACTCTCATAATGATAGCACTTCTGTGCTCTTCCTTTGTCCTAACCCATATGCTCTCCAGCATGTTCCTGCCCTCAGGTCTGGGCATTTCCATATGAATGTAGATCTTCATGACATTCACCCCTGCTCTGCCTCCTGTCTGAGCAGTCTGTTTCTTTAGGGGTGGGCATACCCTTCCTTTACAATGTTGTAACACCCTTCCCTTGAATTATAACACAAAGGTCTAGCCTTCAAAGCCCAAGTAATAGTTATAAAATCAGGTTAGTCTTGCTGACCTGTCTCTAATGCCCTGTTTCCATGGATTCTTTCTCAATTGCTTTCTAGTGAGAATTACCAGGAATTTGGTGTTAAACTTTCTGTGTCCTTGCTACTCTGGATGAGCAGTAGATAGAAATGCAGAATCTCAGGTCTCATCCCAGACCTACTGAATCAAAATCTCCTTAATAACAAGGTCTCCTAGGAGATTCATATGCACATCAAATTCACAGAGTGCTACTCTTGAGTGCCTGATCCCTCCAGTTTATCTAAACCTTCTTCTCACCTCTAGATGCCATACAATCTTTGGATGGGCTTCAGTTGACCTCCGCAAACTCACCTAAGGTAATCAGTCTGTGTCCAAATTTATCATTACAATGTAAGGAGACAATTGACTCATCTGGCATGTAAATGCTTGACTCTGTGTGCACTACGTCCTCTCTAAATGGCAGGCATGAATGTACAACTTTCTTAACTTTGAGCATATCTGGGCTCCAATATGTAAACCTCCAGGAGGAGGGATATCACATGCATTACTACCTGTTTTTAAATGATTAAATGGTATTCTTCAATTGTCTCATTGTTTTTTAATATTTATTATAAAATTAAACTTTATTCTAAGTTATATCAGTTGATGTGAATATCAATTGATGAATATGTCTGCAGTCAGAAAAACAAAGCAAAACAAAACAATTTTGTTAAATTCTGATTAGATACTGTCATCTGTCCCCCTAAAATCTCTTTGCTACAAAGAGAGATTGGAAGTACTAAAGAGGTGTTAAGGACATACAGCTCTGAACAGTTTTCTCTTTGAAAACTCTCTTTCTCCGAATGATTCAAAAGACGTTTTTGCATATTATGTGTTTCAAATACTATAAACAACTAAAATTAATCTCGCACTCTGGCATTTAGAAAACACTGTGCTACCCAACTAAGACTAAGGCCTGCATTAAATTTCTAAAAGAGATAGAGTCAAAAGTCTGAGGGAAGTCTGTCTACTTTAATTAAGTGCATCCGAGAGAAATTTTTAGTAACATCTTAAAGATGATGCTTTTTAAATGCGGTTTCCATAAGTAGCAGTGGTCGTGGGTGGCAAAGAATTTGTGTCCTGGTATATTTCACGACCATAAAATAGAGAGCTTCTTTATCAAGAATGAGAACTTATAGTTTCAAATCTGGTGTGAAATTTTCCTTTGTGCCAGGCACACATTTGGAAACAACCTCTCGATCTTGCTAAGATCTCAGTGTTTATACTGGTACATTTTCCACAGTAACAAGGAAGGTACAAATGCAGAACAAACAACACCACAGCCTTGCAAAAGCTTTATAATAACATTGTATTGCTTTAAACCATTCAATCCATAGTAGACATGGTTCAAATGTACAGAAAAACTAAATGCAATACCATGAGGGAAAATGAAAAGTATTTTGCAGCCTAACTTCAGCATGAAGAGTTTGGGAGTATATATTTTGAGTGAAGAAAGTTTTACTTAGACCCTCTGGATTATTATCTTTCTGGTATGACTACAATAATTTTCTTTTAAAAATTCAGAGACCGGGATTTCACTCAACACAACATGTTTTATGCTAATTAAAAGTGGCCAAGAAGTCATGAATTCCCTATGATCTTTATGGAGAGAAAGCAATACCTGTACCTATTTCTATAAAACTCCAGGGTTTTACTGGTGGATATTAGAACCCAGAAAGGTAGGCTTTCATGTTGTGTTTCTTGTAATAATGAGCAATCTAGGGTCAAATAGAAGCCTCATGCCGAGTAGAGAATAAAAGAGTCACCATGAACAATTGAAAAATAAATGCAGAATCAGATATTTGTAATGCTGCTTAAAGCAAGGCTAATCTTTATTCAACAGTTTTTACTCCCATATAAGACTCCTATTGTGTTGTGTCTTAGCGGTGGCTATATTACTGAGATTCTAAAACCTCAGTATTAATGCAAAGAATTATGGTTTTATAAGTCAGTGGGGGAACGCAGGTACGCATACAGACATACACACACATACCCCAGTAATTGCTATTTCTAGCAGCTTTTATTGTAACAGGAGTCCTTAAGGAATCTTGGTTTTACTGCGTTTCAAAATCATTGACGTGTATTGTTGAGGAGTAGTGGCTGGTACATATACTCTCTCTCTATAATAAATGACATGGATAGATTTCACCTGTTCTAAGATTTCTTACTATATAACCCTAGTGGATACCATTTAGATTGACCACAGTCATAATCCTAGTTGTCATTACCAAAAACTCAAAAGTCTATCTAATGATATTAGATTTTGTGTCCAATGAAATTATAACGTAATAGTCTATCAGCAGCACTGATGATATCACAAAGGAATGAGTTTCATTGCCACAGACTCCTGAAGTGTTTTCAGCAGATTTTTCTGAGGAGTGGGAAGAGGCAAAATTCAATGAGTAAATGTGTTCCAGGAGAGCTTCCTATTTTATACTTATTTGAATATTAAGTTCAATGCTATAACTGCTATTCCTCCTTGAGTGATATTCTTTCCCTAACATGCCATGTTTCAATATAATAGTAATGGAATTATTTCATAATTCTGCTTGTGATCACTTAAACATTACCAATTGTCTGATTAAACTGATAGTTCTGAAGGAAGACACGAAGGCATATGAAATGTGCACATCTAAGCAACATCAAAAACAGAGTGAAATGGTAAAAATTTCATACTGCTTTCAGAAAACTAAAAGAAACTCATAGAGAGTTGCATAATTTAAGGTTCTATTCTCTCCTAAGGAGTTGCCTTTATTTGCCATTGCTAATAAACTAGCAGTAACTCATATTAATCACAGAGGAAGGTAGGATCCAATATATATATTTTTTCTGATTGCTGTCCTAAGTTTATCCAACAGAGACTGTTGTTAGTACCTTAGTTCCTCAGAATTTATTCACAGTGCCGGGATGTGTTCCAAAGTCCTTTGGGAAAAAAGGGCTTCAAAATGTACTTTCCCCATCCCTCTTGTTGAAAGTTCTTTTCTTGTGAGCCAGTAGGAAGTAGCATCAACAAATCTGTACTCTTTGATAATTGGAACATACAGGATCTCTGTGCATTCTGGTCCCTGCTGACTCAGGAGAAAGGAGATGACAGGAGACAGTGTCTTGGGCGGACCATTCCCGCTCAAGCCGCATGCTGAACACAGCTCCCGGGCAGCCATCATTTGTAGGCTCCCTTTTTGTTGGAAAGTAGGCCTTCACCTTTGGCAGGTGGCTCTATTATGCTAAGCAGCTCACAAATCTGGTGGAGAAGCACTTCATACTTTCTTTGAATACTTGTGTTCCACATTCATAGGTGGTGTTCAAATAACCTGCGTGAGAGCAGTAACCATGCTCTATTTAGACGGAGTGGTGTGTCCTAAAAAGCTCGCATGGGTAGGCCATGCGTGGCCCCTAAAGCTATCTGCCACAGTTGTAACAAAACACACCGGCAGTCATAATAATAAAATGCTTCGTGGATTTCTCGCCCAGCTTCCTAATTATGAAACATATATTTCACAACCATTTGAAGTCTTTTTCTGAAGAGTCGTTATTTCTCTCAGCATGAAGGCATATGCAATGTAGGTAGTTTACATAGTCATGGGAGGTAAGGCTTTAGTTTTATTTTTCAAGTTAGATATCACTCAGGTCTTGCTCTAGCAGTGGGCATTGGCTGAAGATATAATAAAAGGACTGAACCAAAATACCCTGCCTGAAATACCTCTTCTTATCAGCATCTAAAAATCTACAATGAGAGATTTTCTTTCAGTATTGGAAGGCATTTACACCCTCAGGATTGATTTATTAAAAAGGTGCCAGAAATGGGTAAACAAAATTTTTCCATAGCTTAGCTCACAAAAACATATACTGAGCACTTCTTAGGTACTAGACACTCCGCCAGCCCTGGAATGTCAAGGTTGGAGGTGGACATCTCTTTCAAGGACGTGACAGGAGGTTTATGCTCAATCTTGGGACTAAGTTGGGAACGGGTCCATGCTTGGAAAGAAGAGAGCAGAGAAAAAAGTTTACTTCTCTCACAATTTCAACAAGATGTAGACTCGGTTACACATGGTTAAGCTGTGCACTTGAGAGCCACTTGGCAAAATATGTCATTTGATTCCTAGTACACCTTGTGTACATTCAGCAGTAAGTTTAAGCATGTAAAGTACAAGCGAATAAGAAATTCCCACTCTTCGAATTATATAGCAGTTATTTAATGTTTAGAGGGCTGATGGGAATATATAAAATAGCTAATGTTTAAGGATGACCTCACTATCAAGCCATACTGCCGGATACCATAAACAGCTATAAATTGTGAGAGCAGCAAGGATACACAGTGACCCTGTGTTCAACTAAGCACAGCATTCACTATAGTAGTTAACCTTTGACTGTAGTAGTAAATTAATGCAGATCTCCAAAAAACACTCCTATGCAGAAGTCACTGTGAAAACACTGCTGCATAATAATAAAATACTGACAGTAACTTGACCTCCAAAGCTTCTGGCTGGGGGAGGTATCATGTAATGTTGGGCTAGGGAAGAGCATGTGTTCATTAAGAAGATTACCGAACACTGGATATCTTCTATTTTGTGATTTTTCTGCCACAGCCAAAGAACGGCAACTTGTGTTATAAAGACAACAATGTCAGGTGTTCCAACCTATTTTAGTAACACCCCTTTATTACTGAAAGTGCCTCCGGTAAATGCCCAAATTGCCTATTTGCACTAAATAAAATGTCACTTTGTGAATAAATTAGGCATTTTATGCTACCTTCTGTACGTCTAATGACATCCGTTGTAATATAATGTTTGCTTGTCTCTAGAGGCTGGCTCTCGAAATCAGCTTGCACCTGTGGCTTTTGGGAGATATTAAGTAGAGCTTTTTTGCACTCAATTCTCCTGGTAGAATGTCACTGATATTCAAAGAAAGACTTGAAAAATATTACCAGGGTGTTTCTCAGTACGCCTCTGGGACTTGAAGTTTTGAATGTACGTGGACCTTTTGACATGTTGCGGTCCTTGTCCATTGGGAATTACGGGTAGCTTGTCATTCATACTCTTTACCTTGATTCAGCCCGTGAACAACTGGAATCAGATTAATTTTGTGTGCTTGGCATACATGTGACTAACTCAATCAGTTTTTTTCCCAGAGTGGTCTGCCTTGGCATTTATCTCTTGTTGCTTCTACCCTTGAAACAACTCAAGTTCCAGTTTCTTTTTTAATACACTTTAATTTCAAACAAAAACTGTAAGTTTCAGCATGACTACTAGACCAGGGGGATGCATCAGGAATGTACATAGATCCAAATAAGCCCTCAAAGTTGCAAAGCTTACTCAAATCTCATGTCGTGTGTTGATCGTTTCTCCGGTGACTTTCTTGCCCCTATACATACCAAAAATCAAAGTTTTGAACTAATTTCTTGAAAGCAACTCTCTTGAAAGAATTTTCCAGGTAAGACTTATACACAACAGTATAAGGGATAAAGTGTTTGCATTTAGCATTTCTTTTCTTTCTCTTTTGTTGGATTTGACAAGAACTGGTAAAAGTAAGGACACAGGTGAATGATATCCTAATGACTCCTCTCATCTAAGAGAGAGATAAATTATAAAAATAGTGTGTTTTTCCCACATGTTCTCTCTCATAGGTGGGAATTGAACAATGAGAACACATGGACACAGGAAGGGGAACATCACACTCCGGGGACTGTTGTGGGGTGGGGGGAGGGGGGAGGGACAGCATTAGGAGATATACCAAATGCTAAATGACGAGTTAATGGGTGCAGCACACCAACATGGCGTGTGGATACATATGTAACAAACCAGCACATTGTGCACATGTACCCTAAAACTTAAAGTATAATAATAATAAAATTTTTAAAAAGTGTGTTTTTCTCCTACACATTCAACTTCTAAAAAGATATAAATAATAATAATTACTAATATAAATTGTTTAACACATGCCAGTAATTATTCAAGGCATTTTACATATATTACCTCTGAGTACTTACGATAATGCAATAATAGGTAATATTATTTTGTGATTTTACAAAAAAAGGAAAAACTGGTACTGCAACAAGCCAAATCAAATTTGGGACTTGTCCTCTTATAAAGTCCTATTTTTTGTGTTAGAAATACTCCTTTATATTGGGGGAGTTGTACAGGGTTTTTTTAATTAACATAAGCTGCAGAGTCAGACTTCTAGTTTGAATACTCTCTTTGCCACTGACTCTTTAGTTTATCTTACGTATCAGTCAGGATTTTTTTTCTGTTGCCAGTGAGAGAAAAACACAGGCTGAAATACAATAGATATCCTATACATTCTATATATGAACAAAAATGTATTCCTCATATAACTAAAAATTTCAGAGTAATCCAAGTTTGAAGCATGGTTAGCGTCAAGATTTAGATAAGTCATCAAGACTCCAGCCTCTGTCAACACCTCAGTTCTCTTTTCCTCCCATTGCCAGGCTGTATTTGGTTCCATGATAGAGCCCCACAGTTCAAATCCTAAATGCTCCCAGTTTCAAGCTCAGTAGAAGAGAGAGCTCTCTTGGCCCAACAGGTTGAACAAAAGTCTTAAACCTGATAGTTGCATTCCCTGGGGCAATAACTGAAACCAGAGGAATGGCATGCATTGATTGGACAGCACACATCTGTGTCACATGCTCTTTCCCACAGCTGCAACTTAAGCCCCTAGAATAAGAATGGATGACGGGCAGTTCGCCCGTGGAAAACTGGGATGCTCTTAATTGTGGGATGAGGAAGGGGGTAGGATGAGAATGAGGGAGTTGATTCCAAGCATCAGAAACAGCAAATGTCAAGTTCCTTTTGGGAGAGTCTCTTTGTGTCTCTGAACATCACTCCTTATCTGTGAAATGTGGGAATAATCACTACAGCCTAGAGTTGTGAGAAATCAGTGAACTAATGTATGTAAAGTACAAGATGCAGTGTCTGATTAATTGGGGTCTCTCCCTGTTTCTTTTTCCCTTCACCTTTTCTCTTCTTCCTTTGTCTGCTTTTATCTTTCAGTTTTTATGTTTGCTTATTTCTGCTTTTGTCATCTTCTTTTATCATCATCATGATCATTATCCTCACCAGCATTATCATATACATAAAGTATTTGTCATTGGTTCTGGCCCATAGTAAGAACTAAATAAATCGTAGTGATGTATTTCTTCTTCCTGTAGAAGATGACCTCCCCTAGAAAGAATTCAGAAGCGTAAACCTGAGTTTAGCTCAGTTTATGATTCCTGGAAAACAAACTCCTTGAAAGAGGCATCCTGGTTCACAGCTGAATATCAATTTTAACCTTATTCTCAGATTGCCTAACCAATCCTGCACACATTAGTCTGAATTGGGGGATAATATGTTCTATGAAATCCAAGTTCTGATGTTAATGTTTTTTTCTTTCTTCTGACATGTCTCCCCATCTCCCCCCCTTTTTTTTTTGAGGAAGAACCAGATAAAAATGTTTCATTGTCCCTTACAAATTGTCTCCTAGGAAAAAGATGTAACCCTAATCTAGCACACACATCTATCTTAAGCTTTCCTCACACATTACCATGAAAATTATACATTTTGTGATTTATAACAAAATTACCAAAGATAATCTTCTCCCCTGTCTTTATCTCTGATTGGATATCTAATATAAGCCATACTTTATTACCAATTCCCAAATGAGGTGATTGGATTATACATGCTAAAATTCACAACTTCTTCATCACTGCAAAGTAGCAACCTGATTAGTAAAAATATACTTAATCGTTAAACCCAGTCATCATGTTTCCTAAACATTAAAGCTCAGCATATAGTTCAGTTCAGATTGATAAGGATACAGTGAACACCTACTTATCTTACCTTAATTTCAAAATAAAATCCCAGGATAAGGATTGTCTAGTCCAGGCTGGGTGCCGTGGCTCACGCCTATAATCCCACATTTTGGGAGGCCGAGGTGGGTGGCTCATTTGAGGTCAGGAGTTCAAGACCAGCCTGGCCAACATGGTGAAAGCCCGTCTCTACTAAAAATACAAAAATTAGCCAGGCGTAGTGGTGCACACCTGTAATCCCAGCTACTTGGGAGGCTGAGGCAGGGGAATCGCTTGAACCCGGGAGGCATAGGTTGCAGTGAGCCAAGATCACACCACTGCACTCCAGTCTGGGCGACAGAGCAAGACTCCATCTCAAAAAAAAAAAAAATAAAGGATTGACTAGTCCAGATGGATCAGTTGCTTGTTCCAGGACACATGACTACAGTCCCAGAGGGGTGGAAAAGGTGCCACTACATTAACTCACTCTTCCCATAGTAGTCATGGGGATAGGTTGAAAGCACAGTTCCAAAAACACACTGGGACTGGACAAAAAACATTTTTCTTTACCTACTCCCAATACAAACCTCTCAGAACAGCTAAACCATAATTTCACTGTGCTTTCAAAACACCATTTGCATTTTCATTTAGAGTGATTTTTCAGAGATTGAGTAATCATCTAAAGTTACATCAGAGTAAACTTTTTAAAATCTTGGGTGAAAGATTCAATTTTGAGATTTTATGAATTGTAAGTGGTTGTGAGGTTTTTGGGTTTTTGTGGGTTTTGTTTAGTTGTGTTTTGTTTTATTGGGGGGTTAGAGTCTTGAACAAAACGTAACCACCTTCTGTATGTCTAACACCTCATCCTTGCTTTCACAATTAGTTTAACTGTTTTTCCTCAACTGTTTCTAGCTAGTAATTTGAAACACGAGTTTTGCATTGCCTTTTTTTTTATGGTTTGAATATTTGTATCCTACCCTCTAAATTGGATTATAAATCTAGGGAAAACAATTCGTTCCATTTTTCTTTCCATCCAAGGTGTGAAGCCCAGAATCTTGCGTAAAGATTTTTCTCGAGCTATAGCAATTGTTGCAAATAGTAATAGTGACCGCGTGTTGAGCTTCAACTGCATGTCATACACCAAGATGAGCTTTTATAGTCACTGTTATATATAATCTTCAAGAATCACTAGTGAGCCAATTATTATTATCCCCATTTTAAGGATAGGGAAACTGAGGCTTAGAGAGATGAAGGTCTTGTCCAAGGTGGCAGATAGAACTCTAGGCTCTATTTTACTTTTTTAATCTCCAAAGACTGATTATAAGTCCGTAGGAAATCTCAAAGCCTTTGAATATATTTCTTTACAGTGGGAAAACAATACATTTGCAACATATTTCTGCATTGAGGGGTTTGAGATTTTTACATTAGAATATATTTTCAGGCCCATGCTGAATCCCTCAAAGCCAGGCCCTTTCTATGAACTTTTTAAATAGTCTCAGCACATCAGTATTACTGCACCTACCTAGTCGTCTATTGGATATCTGCTAGACTGTGAACAAGTGATGGGTAAATATTATGTTGTATTTATGTTTTTTTCTCAATATCTGATATAGTACCTGACGTATCCTAGCAGTGACTGAATAGATGATATTTGCATGCATAAATAAAAGAATCAATTCATCTATCATTAAATTTATCAATGAATAAATATATCAATAAATTACATGAATCAATTTATCATTATAAATATCAGTGAATAAAGAAGAGATTGGATGATGCTACAGAAATTTGCCTACAGAACGCTGTCTAATCAGACCTGAGTTAAAAAATTGCAAAATGGTGCCTTTCCTAGAATCTCAGCACCTTGGGTCTTTGTAGAATGCTGTGCAAAATGCTCCCTAGGGTTGATTGACTATACATTGCTGCCACCACAATGCCAAAGTTTATTGAATTGCATTTGTCAATACCTTATTTTTTATTCTATCATCTAAAATATGGACTAATACGAATTAATATGAATTCATGCACCTGTATGCTGAGTTTCGCTATTAGCAATGAACAATTTCATGTGACATAAACAAATGTGAATTTTAAAATAAGCAACAGATGATCCAGCAGTGAAGCGTGCCCACCACTTCTAAAGCTGGGGTCAAACCAACATCTTCTGAACATTGATTTAGCAGGTTGAACTCAGCCAGAGTTGTCAGAGATTACACATGTACCTTTCGTCAACAAGCATATGGAAGTGCATGTGTTGTCAGCAGCCTGGACCATGTAATAAAGGAAGATCATATAACATGTAGAGAGCCCTCGAGGCTGCTAATATACCCATATCTGCAGTACAGACTAGGAAAGATCCACTGTAGTCTTTTTCTACTCTTTGATTTCCCCCAAATATTTGTAAGTTATTATTTACTCCAACCGTAAAAAATGTGAAATGTATTAACTGAACATATCATTATCCCTTTAGTGAATGCTTGATCTCAAAGCCTTGTTCTTCTCAGCAAAGGTAATTTTAGTGTATCTGAAAAAAACACAGAGTAAGTCACTTCACTCACCCTATCTTACCAGATGGAAGATGCATTTATTTTTATTTGTGTGTTTGTTTTCCTTTTGTTTAATATGAAGTTTCCATAGCGTAACCTAAAACCTGATATCTTTTAGATTGTTCAAAAATTATTTGAATAATTATGAGTTAGTAAATTTGGCCCAGTGTTCTCATCCATAAAATAAAGATGCTATTAGATTATTCTCACCATTGTATAGGTGTGTATGTATATATATTTATAAAATAGTTATTGTCCAATTATGCATGATGTAAAATTTATGCTTACCATAATCTATCTCTACATATTTGACCTCCAACTAGATAGAATAAAATAAAATGATACTGAAAAACAGTACAATATAAATGAACAATATATATTAAAGTATTTTTATTATTAGATGATAAAATATATATTTGTCCTCATTACTCAGCCTAGGATGACATGTATTAATTAACAAATAAGTACAATATGAACCTGATGTTTCTTGCTTCCTGTTCCTCCTTCTCTCTTCCTCTCTCTCTCTTTCTCTCTCTGTTTCTCAGCTTGCTTGTATAAGGTTGGTTGGTATCTGGTTCCAACCTAAAGAAAAGTATTTACAAATCAATATCTTAATGAAATAAAAAATGTTTGAACACGTAACCACAAAGTAGTATGGGGGAAAAACCTATTGGATAAACTTGTATGCCTTTACTGCTATCATCTTACAATCACGGCCAGACCTTCATTAGGGAATTAGCTAAATGCTCATTTGGCACTGAATTCCTGTCTGATGAGTCTAGCAGGAAGACATTCAGGATGTTGTGATTTCTATCCTCTTGCAGATAGACATACTTACTGTCCTTGTAATTGGTTTATCCCAACAGATAGTCTCCTCAGAGATCATACAGTCACGGAAAATATCACCCAATTTCCTCCCAAGAATTGTTGGAAGGTTTAATCAAGAGATGTTTGTGATGTGCGTTGAGGAGGGAAAGACTCTCCAGTGACAAAGAGAAATGATTATTACTGGAATTAAACTCTACAAAAATTTCTAATCATTACTCAAATGAGATAAGGTGATGATAGAAAAACCCTAGGCAAATTTTTAAAGTGTAAAATTTGACCAATATTTCCAAATATATTTTGCCTTTAATTGGAGAACAATTATTTTCCCTTTCTTTTAATGTTAGTTCCCACTAAGGGTCTAATATTTTAGAAGAATTTTGACAACTAAAAGAGAGAACATTAAAATTAAGGGTTGTGACTTCATTCATTCTATGCTTCTGCGGTTCTAAATTGCTTCTAATTTCCTTCTTTACACATGCAGTGTAGGAATGGTTGTTTTTCACAGACCTTGCTTTTCCACTAATTAGTTGCCAGAATTAAGATCGCAATTAATCAACTGAAATAGTTTAAGAAAATGTGTCATGTATCAGAAAAATAATTGAAATGCATAATTTGAAGACAAATGTTGACCCCGTCTAGTATATTGTAATAGTTTGGATCTTTGTTGCTAGTGACCAAGATCTGATTCATAGGAACATAAGCAAAAGTATAGGTTTATTATTAGGATACTTAGGTTACAAGAATATGGCTAGACCTGAAGTACTGAAACAACAAACTCAAACATATTTAGGACTTTCTTTTCATGTCCTGCCTCATTTCTCCAGTGGTCAGGGTCAATATCTGCTTTCTCTCTGTAAAAGTATTTTCTTTTTTGTTGTTGTTTTTTGTTTTTGCTTTTTTGGAGACAGAGTCTCGCTCTGTCTCCCAGGCTGCAGTGCAGTGGCGCGATCTCGGCTCACTGCAAGCTCCGCCTCCCGGGTTCACGCCATTCTCCTGCCTCAGCCTCTCCGAGTAGCTGGGACTACAGGCGCCCGCCACCACGCCCGGCTAATTTTTTGTATTTTTAGTAGAGACGGGGTTTCACCATGGTCTCGATCTCCTGACCTCGTGATCTGCCCGCCTCGGCCTCCGAAAGTGCTGGGATTACAAGTGTGAGCCACCGCGCCCGGCCTTGTAAAAGTATTTTCTATGATTCACTGGTCCTAGTGGAAGGAAATGAGATTGCCAATAATTTCTAAGAATTACATTGCATATCGTAGGCTTTCAAAAAGAGATTGACAAGCTTTCTCTGTCTTGATTCTGTGATAGAATTCCTAAGGAGGGAATCATCACTCCAGCTCAGGTTAGGTGACCACATTGAATGGTAAACTGTAATTAGAAGATGGGCTACAATTGTAACCAGCCCAACAGTTCCCAAAACAACCGTATGAATGGAAGGAAGATCAAAGGACAATCTCCAGTACAAAAGTACTCCTCAGCCAGGCGCGTTGGTTCACGCCTCTAATCCCAGCACTTTGGGAGGCCAACGCAGGTGGATCACAAGGTCAGGAGATTGAGACCATCCTGGCTAACATGGTGAAACCCTGTCTCTACTAAAAATACAAAAAAAAATTAGCCGGGTGTGGTGGCGGGCACCTATAATCCCAGCTACTCAGGAGGCTGAGGTAGCAGAGTGGCATGAACCCGGGAGGTGCAGTTTGCAGTGAGCCAAGATCACACCACTGCACTCTAGCCTGGGCAACAGAGCGAGACTCCATCTCAAAAAAAAAAAAGTACTACTCTAAAGAGTACTGCACTGGAGTACTCCACTGTATACATGCTAAAGCTAATATTTCTAAGACTTTCCACAGGTTGCTTATCTAAATGCTTATAGATAATTTTATATTTTGTTTTATAAAAATTGATCTTAGCAGAATCTCAAAAACATAAGGCTGAAAGTTTAGTAAATAGTCAACTGAATAGGACATTATCACCACACAAGGATAATTTTCCTAAAACAAAACTCAAATGTATTCATGGATATTGTCTTCCTTAGCTCAAGCATATACTGAATATTAAATATATGGAAAACCTTGAGCTGGGAACGCAAAGAAATAACAATGAGCAAGATAGCCTAGTGGAACAACCAACACATTAACAGATAGCACACAGTAATGTGGAAAATACAATAATGGAAATATCTACAGGTTATTGTGGGGATACTAGGGAGGAATAACACCCTGCTAGAAGAGACAGGCAACCATAAATGGCCTCCCAGAGGAGTCAAACCCTGAGCCACATCTACAAAGAAGTAAAAGTTAATTAGGTAAGAAATGGAAAAACAAGCCAGCAGAGTCAGCAGAGGCCAGGTGATGGGGGAGCCTGAAAACCTGGCTAAAGATCTTGGACTTTTCTGAAGGTCCCTAAGAAAAGAGTATGAGAATGGCATGATCTGATTTGCCCAGAACCAGGTCTAGGTTACGGTTCCCATTAACGCAACCCCAGAGAGTTGGTTTCGAAGTAGCTTCTCAAGTAATCAAGCAAGATAGGCTAATTTCATGAAAAATGTAGTCTAGCATTCTGTAACGTCCTGATTATACAACACCCCTGTCCCCACACCCCTATGCTCTGCAGGTGAAAAAAAAATCTGCTGCTTGCAAGAGACAATCATGTTCAATCAAAGAAATCAACAGAATTAACTATTTGGATATGTTTGCCTCCTTGCTCCGAGAATGCAGAACACTTTACCACATTTGCTTCCTGCTAATCGCTCACCTCCACCAGACCCAGCCTTTGAGTTATAGTCAAGCTAAATTGCCCGCCTTCCTCTGCCTTTACTCATCATAAAGTCATTTGAATTTGCTCATGGGAATTTTCATGCCCAGGACTGACTCTTTCTTCCTATCTGCCAGAATCTATGGTTATCATTATTAAAAATTCAGTTTGAGGCCTTTCCTCCTGGGGCTGCTCATTATGTTAGATAGGGAATGTATAGAACTCTCCTTCTGTCAGTCCCAACCATCTCTTCCACGGTATTCATGATACATGAATGCATTTGTGTTCTAACATTTTTGTGTGTGCATTCTTCTTAAAATACCCAAAGCTAAAACTCAAAGCTCTGTCATATGTCCCATTGAAAATGTTTATTAAATTGGGTGATACTAACTTTAATCCCAGAAACAGCAGATGGGCATGGTCTGCTTTCCTATGTGCATGTTTTTATGTGTGTTTCTGAAACATTTCGCACAACAAAAATATCATTTTTTATCATTACCTTTTAAAATGTGATATTGTGTCCTGAAACAATATTAAAAATCACAATTCCAGGAAACTCATCATTTCCCAATCATACAATGTATTGGCTTTAAACTCTAGCAAGTCATGAGAAATTGGCCCATGAAATCAAGGCATAATAATTTAATGAAAATCTATCTAAGAGTTTAAAAATATATATGAGAACTAATTATCTGTACTTGTCCTCAGTGATTGATTTGCTTTAGCTAGCACCTGGGCCTCATATTTGGCAAGGAAATAAAGAAAATGTCAATGAAAAAAAGTTTTCATCATTCTATTTTTCAAATTCAACTCTTTCATTCTCTAGAAAGGATTCCTGTTCATACATGTTGTATTTGTGCCGGGCCATGAGGGGCATCCAATGACTAAAACTTACAACTGTCTGTCATTTGACAAAAAATACTTGTTAAATTTTAAGTCTGGAACTATTTGAATTTTTTTCTTATACTCTGGTTGCAAGGAAAGAGGTACAAAGTTCCAGGCAGTTTCTATTTATTTATTTTATTATTATTATTATTATTTTTCTTGAGATGGAGTCTTGCTCTGTTGCCCAGGCTGGAGTGCAGTGGTGCGATCTCGGCTCACTGCGAGCTCCACATCCCGGCCTCACACCATTCTCCTGCTTCAGCCTCCCGAGCAGCTGGGACTGCAGGCACCCGCCACCACACCTGGCTAATATTTTTGTATTTTTAGTAGAGATGGGGTTTCATCGTGTTAGCCAGGATGGTCTCAATCTCCTCAGCTCATGATCTGCCCACCTTGGTCTCCCAAAGTGCTGGGATTACAGGCGTAAGCCACCACGCCCGGCCCCAGTTTCTATTTATTTTTTGTATTAAAAATGTCTTTAGGACTGCTGCCCCAGGATGGGGTGTGTGTGTGTGTGTTTTCAAGCCTCATCCCCCTAGGATATTCTGGGTAGATCAGTCCTCTAAACTCCTTCCTGAACCTACCTCACCCTCTCTAGACATAACTGTTCCTATTACCATTCTTCTAACCCTCACCCGTGTTGGATTCTATTTGCCCCTATCAACTCTACATATATTCATATTTACCATAGAGTTAATGTCGTATTTCATATAACATATTTTCAATTTAATTAGAACCTCCTAAAAGCTCAGTTTCAGCCTTAAGGCTTGGCTGCTTAAATAGCAGTGAAGTGTGGTAAAGAAACAGTAGACCAAGAAGAAGGAGCCTCATTTCCTGTGCACGTTTTATCTGAGATGTAGAAACAGTTCACGTAACAAAAAGATCATCGCGTTTGCCATTCTGTAAAATGTGATCGTGTCTTGAAATAATATTAAAATCACAACCCCGGGAAACTCATCAGTGATGACACTTATGAGCGGGGTGACTTACGGCAAAGCATTCATCCTCTCTGGGATCATTTCTTCCATAAGACTAGATCAATGGTTTTAAAAATGTGGCTGTTTTTATTTTCTTTTAATAGACTTTATTTTTCATAGCAGTTTTAGGTTCACAACAAACTTGTAAACAAAGTTGTGAGTGGAAAGTGTTGTAGTCCGCCCTTATCTTCAAGGCTACATTCCAAGAATTCCTGAAATTTCAGATAGTACTGAACCTTATACATTCTATGTTTCTTCCTATAATAGGTACATACTTGTGATACAGTTTAATTTATAAATTAGGCACGGTAAGAGATGAACAACAACTAAAAACAAAATACAAAATTTTTAACAATGTGTCATAACAAAAGTTATGTGAATGTGCTCTCTCCCTCTCTCTTTCTGTCTCAAAATATTTTGTACTACACCATGGGTAACACAAACTGTAGATAAGGGGAAAGACTCCTGTACAGAGACTTCCTACATACTTCTGCCCTCACACATACAGTCACACTCATTACCAACATTCCCTACCAGAGTGGCACATTTGTTACAATCGAGGAACCAACATAGACATGCCATTGACACTCTTGGTGTTGTAAGTTCTATGTCTGGACGAATGTATAATGACAGGTACCCACCATTATAGTATCATGCAAAATAGCTTCACTGTCCTAAAAATCGCATGTTACACACGTGTTTCTTGTCTTTGTTTCTTTTATTCTTTTGGAGCAAGAGTAGCACACACCTTTTAGTTTTCTTTTTTTTAATGAAATTTATTCAATCTGAATATCTAAAGCGGAAAATAGGAGAATGACTGGTTAATGAAGAGGCTGAATGTTTGAAATCCTACCTCCTGGGATCTATCTCATCAGATAACTCCAAATTCTTTCATGGTGGTGAAAGAGACCATTATATACTTGAAAGAACATAGTTTGAGAAATACTACTAAATTACTCTTTTGGTGGCTTCCATTCTTAAAGCATAATTGAGATGGAGCTGGGAAAGTGATCACTTGTTCAGAATGGTGCCTCTTCAGTACATTCTCATGGTATTATAGCTAGTAAAATAATGAAGATGGAAAGCCATTGGTGTTAATGGTGTGAAAGCCGGTACCAAGGCTGCTCAATAGATCATAATATCTATACAGATGGTAGTCAAATGTTGGCCCTATGTTGTGTCCTATCCAGCTCCTCCCACTGTTGACCAACAAGTGCCACAACTCCCCCAGCCTAGAATCTGCACTCCCGGAAGGTTAGAACCTGTCCTATCATCTGTTTCAGTCCAACCTCTCTTAGTTTCAAAACTGTGGGTTCAAGTGAGATGTATATGTTCTTTGGGAACTTGGGCTCAAACTAAATAGTCTGGACTTTTAAATAACAGAAAACTTGTCTTTCCCCTTACAAAAATAAAACACCTGTTTAAGTATGGCAAAAGAAAGTAAATCTCATAATAAAGAGTTGCTAATAGACACCTGACAGCTAAAAGTCCGTATAGATTTTAGTATTCTTGTTAAGTAAATGTAATCTGTGATTCATCCTTAAAAGCATTTGTTTAGACCCCATGGCTTTTGGAAAGTTCAAACTCAATGGCAGATGCTGAGTACTTATGTATTCCTTTCACAGATTTGCTAAGAAATTTGTCCTTATGATATCATGCATTTTGATACAGTAATTATCCACACAAACACACACACACAGAATTTATGAACAGTTAATATGGACATGTGCAATGGATAATGGCAAAGGTTTCATTATAATGTGTGCAATAATTTTTATTTTGAGTAAGCTAACTGAATGGCATCATATGTAGCATTTGAGGTTTGCATGGTTGGGGCAGATATGCACAATTTTATTGGTTGTACAAGCACAGATAGGTATTAAAATTAGGAAAGCCAGAGGGAAAAGGTTCACTTCCATGCCCCAGTACAAATTTTAACACTACTTCAAACTTGCCCTTAAACCTCCAGTGTCCCCTAAAGATTTACACTTAGATCTGGACTCTAACTAGATTTCAGGCCATTCGTGATTGGGACTGAGCTCCATATTTCCTTTTCGTCAGGCCATTTATCTCACTATGCTTCCTCTCTTCCAAAATATGACAATAGGAATTGTTAGCATTATACAATTCGGCGTTAGATCTCAGGGTATCTTTTGAAACTTGCTAATTATTTAATATCTTATTCTTCTCTCATAGCCTATGCCAATTATACATTTTTTTCTTGCCCACTCTTGGAAGGATTGTAGAAAAGGTCATTGAGAAACAATCACTAAAAGGGCCCTTGAAAACTAAGCTAGGGTAATTTATTAGAAAGAAATGGAAATAGGAATGAAGATACAGCCCTAGAAATCAAAATAGAGAATATAAAAACAACCAATGTAAGTTACTTCTCTGAGTATCTTTTTAGAGCATGTGTTTCCATTCTGGTGCTGGGATGTTACAGGGTTAACTGTAAGACGTGGATTTCATGTGCAAGCATCTAATAAACATTCTGTTAATGGGAGTTGCTATGAATGCTGTTGTTGTTATCAGTGTCTTTGCTATATTGGTTATAGAATTGATAACTATTGTTATTATTGTTGTTACTGTTGTTACTATTAAATTGTTGACTACAGGACACAAATCCAGAATGACTGAAGTCTTTCCCTTCCACTCAATGTCTTTTTGCCAGAGAGAGGAATGACAATTACAATTTTGATCAATGAAAGAGTTTCTAAATACATGACTCTTCCTCTCTTAGCAGCCCTGAGTGTTAAACATTTTCGTTCATTAATAAATGTATTTGTAATATCTGAATTGATTAAACATTCTGTTAAATTATGCTTATAGTATCTCTCCTTTAATTACCTATACTTATAGTATCTCCTCCTTTAATTAACTGTTTTCAGGTAGCTTTACTTTGAGTCTTTACATATATTTGTATGTTTTAAAGTCTTTTTTGTTTAAAGAAATAGAGGCTATTGTGAATTCGTATGATGGGCTTGAACTGTGATGTAAAAAGCATACTTTCTTCTTTATAAATAAAAGTACTGGTCTTGTATTTACATAGTATCCCCCCACCAATTGAAATGAATAGTAACTGTGATCATCACTGAATGTCTATGTTTAAATAAAACACCCCAAATATAGACATTTACTCCTATCAACATATATACCAGCTTTTATAAAATGCACTTGGCATGTTTAGCAATGATCACTGAAAGTATTTCTGTGAAGTTAAATATGGATTGAAAAAATCCATTTAACAAAATGAAAGTAACATCTTGTCATTATTAACATCTCAGAAATGTGTTTGTAATTCAATGAAGTCAAAGAAAAGAGAGTTTTTGCCTAGAATACTTTATTTAGTTTATCTTTAATTCTTATCTTGTTTAAATTCTGCCTTAGCCCATTTTGATCACAAAATATCCTGGATTTTATTTCATTGTGTCAACTTAACTATTAAGCTCAAAATGTCACTGGTTATCTGTCACATGATCAGCAAATATTTAGTCTCTAAGCTGGGTAAGGTACTTCACTTTATGCTGATTGACATATAAAAGGGTGGGACTCAAAAGACGAATTCTCCATTCCAAGTGGTCCCTGGTGAAAGTGGGACAGGAGGGTTCCCTTGACCCCTTCACAGGACTTGTGACAGAGGTGTGGCTCACTTCGTTGGCCGCTACCACGCTCAAACCACTTGCAGGATGGGACACACACAGGCGAGTGGGTGCCAGGGCCAGGGTAAGTGCTTTCAGGTTCCAGCCCCACGGCAGCATCTAGGGGTGTGTTACAATTAATGCTGTTTTAGCAGTGGCTGTCCATGGATGACTATGTGTTATCCAGCTCAGTAGAGAGTCAGGGTGACAGCCTTTTACACCCTGCCCTCTTGGTACCTGGGTCCTTGTCCAGCATCCAGGAAGAATCAGGTCACAGGGACTTGAAGGATGGTGAATGCGAAGATTTTATTGAGTGATGGAGGTGGCTCTCAGCAGGGTGGGGAGCTGGAAAGGGGATGGAGTGGGAAGATAATCTTCCTCTGGGGTTTGGCGGTCACTAGCCAAACTCTTCTTGACGTTTAGACACATCTTCTCTCCTTTTCTGCTGCACTTCTTTGCTGCTCTGCTAGCAGAGTTTGGGGGGTTTATGGGTACAGGATGGGGAGTGTGGCAGGCCAGGGCAATTTTGGAAAAAGCAACATTTGGTTGGGAAAACAGGGATAGCCGTTCTCATTTAGGGTTATGGTTTCCAGGCTTGAGGGTGGGCCTTTGCTGGGGAACCACCCTCTTCTACCCAGTATTTTCCTGCTGCCTGTTTGCATCAAAAGTAGATGTGACATTTAGGATTGCTCTCTTAATGAACTAGAAGAGTTGATTACTATTGCTGTTTGATTGTTCATCTTATCAAATATAGGCTCCTTTAGGGCAAACACCTTGTGTATTTCCTTCACTCTGGCACTCCTGGTGTTTGCCACAAAGCCACATCTTAAATATCTGTCAAATTAATAAGCCTGCTATTTTATTAACTTTGTGTTGGGCCAAAACAAGCTTTTGAACGTAATCAAATTGTACAATTTTTCACATAATGACCAATTTTTAGAAAATTCTGCCGTATGTTTATTTTATGCTCAGTCATATCTGATTTGCCATATATGGTGGCTGAGTTTCATTTCTCCACTTACTGGACCCACCCTTTGAGTTCCTTATAGTTACTTAATACTTATTGAGTGTTTGGTATCCAGTGGCTTTGCACTAGTCCTTCTGTTTAAAATATTCCCCCTGCAATGTAAGAGTCTATCATTCACATTAAATGCAATCCTCCATCAGATACATAAAAAGTTTGAAAATCTGGATTGCCAGGTGCTGAATTAATGACACCCTGTACTGGTACTTGTTGGTTTGGGATAGGCACCCTCTCAGCCTTGAAAAAAAGGTCCCGTGAGTAGCACTGACTGTAAAATATTCTGACTCGAACTTAGGCCGCTTAATAGCCATCATGAGAAATTTACATGATCCTATAGCACACTTTAGGGAAGCTTGTGCAACTTGCCAGTTCACTTTGTTTGCAGTAGTCAAAGCCCTGGAGACATCGGCATTTAACTGTGGTTTGAAATTGCTGAAGTGGGCCGTTCCACCAGGCTGCATGGCCTACACAGCAAGTCTAATAACAGACGGCTCTGTCTGGGGGGAAATGACCAGACAAGCTGTATTCAGATTATCTTCAGGGAGAAGGCATTAATGCCTGAAGAGACTGCTTTTCTCCCTCACCCCAACTCTACTCTATTTTGCTTTTCTTCTTCTTCTTTTTTTTTTTTGGATAGAGCATAAATGTAACCTGTGCTGACCTTGGGCTCAATGTTTTTATTCATAGTTTGTTGAACTCTTGGTCAAGTTTCCATCACTGTTATTAATCATTCAGATTGCAATTGTCAAACAGACAATTGGAACCCTTCTGCACAAAAGCTGAGTAAACAGGGTGCAGTTTGGGAGAAAGAGAAAAAGAATAAAAACAGAGGATTAAAGCAAATAAAATGGATTAACCCTTGACATGATAATTTATACTAGGACTAGAAGTCCAACAGAAGAGCTGTTGTAGATTACATATGTGATTAATCACTGCTATAGTTTCATTGGTGACAAAATGATTAATAAAGTTTAAGACAAAAACAAATCCTTTTGATCTGCACCTAAGTATGCAAAATCTAGCAAGCGTTTCTCATCCAGACCTTGGTTCCCTTGCAGGACGGACAAACGTTCAATTCAGATTTCTGTGGCCCTAGTTAAGATAAAAGCATCATCTTTACAATAGATCCACCCTGGCTCACTTGTAAAATAAAGGGTTAGGAACAGGAACCCACCTCTGGAAAGGCTTACCAGCACAAGGTTTATTTGTGTTCAGCCATCAAGGCACACAAATGCTGGTAGCCAGGAGATCAAGCAGTATTCCCTCTAGTCCTTCTTTGCCCAAGGAAGAAATTGTGCATTCCAATAAAAAATAGAATATTGGAGAAGGGATAGAAGAATGGATAGATGTAAGAAGGTTTTACGGAATGTAGCATTTTGCTTTTGGTTTTTAATCATAGCCTGTTTCAGTAGGGTGTGTATCAGTTTGTAATGTGCTTTCATAGACATCATCTTCTTCACATCCTTAAGACTCAGAATAACTCAGACTTTATGGTTATGAAAATTACTTGGGCACTTGGTAAATGGGCATATTCCTGAGTCCCCCCCCACACACAGATTTAGTGTCAGTAGATGAGGAGGGGAGAGAGAGATGAGTGAGATGAGTGCTCCATGTCTTAACAAATATTTGCAGGTGAATGTGAAGCAGGCAAATCTCAAAGAGGCTTTAAGAAATGCTGTCATAAGGCTCAAATAAGTTATATTTTTTTATTGGTAAAGAAATTGAGGATTGAATAAATGAATTTAAGATTATAAAGCTAGAAAACTTTGGAGTTTTGAAACCGTCCAGGTTTCCTTCTGCAACGATCGCTTTGGATGGGAAGAGTCCCAACATAGTCTCCATAGACAGCACAGAGGGCTGTGGCTTAAACAAAATGAACCAGTGCTTTTCAAACCTGGCTGCACATTGAAATCACCTGGGGGACTTTAGATATATGGATGCTCTTGTCCCACTCCTATTTATTGTAACTTTTATTGATCTGGGGAGTGACTTGGAATTGGACATTTTTCAAAGATCTCTAGGTGATCAAAACTGCAGATAAGTTTGGGAATCACTTGTATGAACCTTTGAATTAAGACAGTATTTCCCAAATTGCTTCGTGCATGTCATGTGATATGTAAGATGGCTTCTGTGGCAGAGAAACATTTTAAAATAGTTACATATTTATTTTTATATGTAGTTTTTTAAATGTTATAATAAACCAAACCCATTATCACGTACACATTCTTTCACACAAAGCTAAAGTAGACATTTGCATTATTTTTAAGAGTGTATTACTTTAAAAATTATTAAGCAATTAATAGTATGACTGTATGTGGAAATGGCAATAAAAAAGAAAGTGATACAGAAATAAATGAAATTTAGAGAAAACTAGGTTAAGTAATTATGTTTCTAGAAGATGTCTGGTTCATAGGTGCAAGTAGGCTCTTGAGACAATGTCTCTTCCCTCATTCATTTGGTTGCTGTATTAGGACACTGGTCCCTCATTCATTTGGTTGCTGTATTAGGACACTGGTAAATCAACATTATGTTGTCAGCTACCTAGAGAGGTCAGATCCTAGTGAGACAAGACCATGAGGCATCTGGGGTGACAGAAGGTGACAGAGGCATGAGTGGCAGTAAATGACTAGGAACAGTTTTATCTTTTTCACAAAGGTCGTTAGCTGGCCCTGGGTTTAGCATAGAGACTTGGGAGCAACGTGAAAGAGGCAAGATATTTCCCCAAATAACTTAGGTTTTAAGAAAAAAACTGAGATATGATTGAAAATAATTCTGGAAGCTATCTGGACTCTAAATATAAGATGTTGGCAAAGAAAATCTTAAAGAAACTAGTGGATAAGAAATTGTTTAACCAGATATTGTAACACAAAATCACAATCACCACCAGAATAATAACAACAGCAATAACATTAGGTTGGTCCAACAGTAATTGTGGTCTTTGCCATTATTTTTGCACTAACCTAATAATAGGATGTAGTACTGACAAGGCAATATCTGAGAAAGATCAGGGCCACGGTATATAATATTCAAAACTCTATCCCAATATATTAGTATTTAATATATGATAATGATAAAAAAAGATGCCTCTGTCAAGGTCGTTGGAATGATTCCCTTGTAATTAAAAAAAATACATGTGTATCCCCACCTTGTGAATTATACCAAGGCAATTTCCAGATGAAATAAAGATATACATGCTGAAAACTAAAAGTATTAGAAGTATAGACAAATATATATATATATATAAAACATTCAAATGGAGAAACTTCGCTTTAATGAAATAAAAAACAGAAACCATAAAGGAACAATACATTGGCAGATATAACCATATGGTAATTTAATTTTCATATGACAAAATTAATGGCAAATAAACAATGGATTAAAATATTTGCAGTTTATGTTACAAAATGTTAATATCCTTGAGATAGAAATAAATCTTATAAATCAGTAAGCGGAGACAAGTATACCAATGGAAATGGCCAATAGACAGAAAGATGTAATTCTCAAAGAAAAGCATATTAAATATTTATTGAACATGAAAAACGCAAGTAATGAAACAAATTACAGTAATAAAATACATTTTTATCAATTTGGTGAACAAATAAATTATAACATGAATAGATTATAAACAAGTACAACAATTTTGGAGGGTTGACAATAAACAGCAAAATGCAATTTTGCAAGGCCCTTGATCTAACAGTTCCACTTTTAAGAATTTACCAGACGAAGACAAATGTTGACAAGAACAAAACTTTAGCTGTAGTATTGTTTGTTTCCACATTATTTAGAACATTGGAAATTTATAATATTTTACATGCTAAAAATAGTACAGTAGTTAAATAATTTTTGTCCTTTAAAAAACAGAATAGAATACCATTATTGAAACTGATGTGCTGAGAAACATAAATATGAGGGACTTAATGAAAGAAGAATGGAAAAATATTGATATTGTTAAACTTGGTCATTGGATACAATTGGGTTCATTACATTGTTTTCTCTAATTTTTGAATGCTCAAAATTTTTCATAGCAAAAGTGTGTTTTGTTAATCAATGGGATAAGATAATATGCACTGATATAGTAAAAGTTTCTCAATATAGTTACTGTAAAAAGCAGGCTAATGAAACTTAAATGTGATATAATGTGAGATTTTGGAGTGAAAAAACCGTATATGTCTTTGTGTCCTACACAAAGGGAAAAAAAGTTGAAGGAAATAACAGAAGGTTTAAAAATTATTGCAGTAATGTTGTGGTTGCCTGTAATTTTTCTTTTTAATCCATGTTTTCATCAATGAGCATGTGTGGCATTTTTAATAAGAAAATATGTTATGAAATAATATTTGATAGTAATATTTTACCTTGACATTTTAAAAATATGAATTCTTTTCAAGCAGTCAGTTATTTATTTGACATGTATCGAGCACTAACTCATGTCAGGCCTTGTGAATGGAGATATAAGGAAAAAGGTGAACGTGACATAGTTCTTTATCCTCATTATACTTACAGGGAAACTAGGTACACACGTGGATAATTACAGAACATCGTGGTAAATGCTATCACAGCACAATACCTAAAGAGCTACAGAGAAAAAGAATATTATTTTGGTTTCATTAAAGGTTTGATAAAAAGTTAACAAGAACCTGGTTTTCAACTGTTACTGATGACCTAAAAGTTTTCTTGTCATGAAGAACTTTGAGTTTCAGTCGCCATTATTTTAGCTACCCACCACACCACCCACAGGCTGGTAGGAGAGGCAAATCACCTGGGTGCTGGGCCCAGGGATGTCACTGGTACTCTTCCTGGAACCATTCTAGCTCTGAACAGCTCCATTTCCTCACCGCTATCTCCTGACACTTGAGCTTGTCCCAACAAGCCTGGAGAGCAGCCTTGGGAGAGTCTTGTGCCGGTGGAGATACTGACAAGTGTACAGAGAATGGTTTGGGTCCTGATTAAGCCCTCTCATTGCTAGAATATCTGTAGTGACTTTAGTTGCCCTTATAGTTATTTTTTGAGAGGAAAGAATTGTTTTAATATACCTTACCTGCATGCAGATCACTCAAAACAGAATTCTGTTCTCCAGTACCATAGGCACTAACTACATGTGGCCACAGGGCAATTGAAATATGATTAAGCTCAAATTGCAATGAGATAGAAGTATAAAATAACATACCAGATTTCAAAAACTTTGTGAAAAAAATATATAATCTCTTATTTAGCTTTCTTTCTTGCAAAATAAAAACATGTAATCTAAACAATTGTAAT
This sequence comes from Nomascus leucogenys, assembly GCF_006542625.1. NCBI lineage: Eukaryota > Metazoa > Chordata > Mammalia > Primates > Hylobatidae > Nomascus > Nomascus leucogenys. Next base: position 12,380,810 of record NC_044382.1, on the reverse strand, counting down.
ATTGGTTACATGTTAAAATGATAATGTTTTTGAATTTAGGCTAAATAACATATATTATTAACATTAATTTCACCTTTTTCTAACTTATGTAATGAGGCTACTAGAAAATTTAAAATTATGGGTGTGGCTTACATTTGTGACTTCACCTGAGAGTTCTATCGGATAGCACTGGATTAAAAGCTTCAACAGATGAGCCCTAAGTTACCTCCAAATGCTGAAATTTTGTAAGTGCTTTATTCCATCTTCATAATAATTCTGTTTGGTGAGGATGGCATTTTACAGATGAGAAAACCATAACAAATGGCTCATCAGCTCACTTCCCGAATCCACTGAAGAGCATTGAATAAGTTATTTTGTTCGTTCTGTTTGGTTGGTGAAGTATTTGCTTTAGTACTTCTTAAAGTACAGTGGGGAAATGGGCAATCCACAACATTCAATCACTTGGCAGTTACTTTGTCCTTCTTACTTCCCATGTGATAAGGGACAGGCGTATAACAAGTAAGCTCATCAGTTCAAATTCTCAATCTCTCTCCTCCTGCTCTCATGCGTGTGCGTGCACACCTGCACACACACCTCTAAAGACGTCTGCCATTTAAAATAGTCACTTAGAAATATAGAGTATGCTCTAATGGTCCCTGATTGGATCATTATACAACATAGATATATATCAAGAAATCACAGTTTACCCCATAAATATGTACAATTACAATGTACCAACTTTAAAAATTAGTAAATAAAAGAATGTAAAAATATATAGACTATGAATTATATAGCTAAGGGGAAATGTGAAGTCTTCTAGGAAAGGAGCCTCTTCTCCTAATTTCCCCCATTCCTTATACCCAACCTCTGTCTTCCCCCAGCTATGGGGCCATTTCTTCACATTAGCTATTGGATAGAATACTGGTACTGAATACAGATTAACAATGTGCTGCTCTGGTGGATGCAGTGGAGATCTGGAATCCTCCTCCCTCTACCTTGCCTTACAGTTCCTGAAGCACATCTGAGTTTCTTCAAAATCCAGTTTGAAAAGAAAAGTTAGGCCCAGAGAAGAGAATTTCAGGAACATTACTTAGTTGTATATCGTTGAGGGTTGTATTTCCTCTATGACCAGGTACGTTTCCAGAACTAACCCAAGTCTTGAGTCAGAATAGCAAGGATGCACCTTCTCCATTCTACGGAAAGAACTAAGTAAGAATCTCTCTTGGGTATGTAGACAAAGGAGATAGGATAGACAGAATGCCTTAGAAACCAACGAAAACAAATCAAACTATGGTGTATTTATTCACTTACTTTTCTATTTCACAGTAATACAGCCTTGATTTCCAGAATTAACTTGTACGTTGTCAGTAAAAGCCCAACACTTTTTTTGGTTCAAGCTAGAGTCACTTTGTTTTGGAGCTAAGTAGATACTGGGCCTCTTTCTTTCCTGACCTTTAGGACGATTTTGTAAGAAAAACACTCCACCGACAGCCTGCCTTCACTCCACTTTTAAGCTCTTAGGAAGCTCACATCTGGTAAGTGCAGATGGCTATCACTAAAGGCATAATAATAATAAAAAAAAAAAAATTTAGAGACCTCCTTAGGTTTCTGGCTACTCTATGTCAACAAGCTGAGTCAGTGTTTGTGATTTTATCCTAATAAGTTTTCTTTTCTGGGTGCAAATCAAGCTCAGCCTCCTAACCTTTTCAGAGAACTTACTCATTTCTCAGAAATCAATGATCAGGAGGGCATTTGGTTCTGAATGAGTATATGTCATTTTACTCTGAAGAAAATCCAATGTTTACATTTTTATCTGTTGATATTTTAATTAACAATTTAAGTGCAATGTTTGCCCTGTGAGTTCAATGGGAAAAACTCTGCAAATAAACAGCAGTTCCCTCTTGGACAATCACTCTGTAAATTAGCTTACTTTGTCAATAAAGTGCATGCCTATCAGACTCTTCAAAGCAGCAGGGGTGAGGATGTTCATTTACTTAAGCAGTAGGTTCTACCATTAGCGTTTGTGATTGGTGTTAATTAGAAGTGTGTGTGCATGTCTCCCTGCCATAGAGCCCACGTTTTCAAAATCCTAGTAACAATCAAGCTATTAATAAATTAATTACCCATATTTGTTTCTGTTTCTTTTCTAATCTAATTGAACCTTTTTGGGCAATACCATCTTGAAGAACATTCGAGGACTGGTTTCCCAGAACTACAGTGGTTTAAATCATGCTTGATGACTGTTTTTAAAAGAGTGTTCTATGACTGTTTAACCTAGTCATCAAACTTTTCAGAATGGGTACAGTTGGGAAGCCTAAGTATTTTAGCAATTTGGAACAATTTTTTGAAGTTTTTTTTTAATTAAATGGGCTTTGATAAAGTAAATGTTTTATTTTTCCCAAAGTATTCAAAGTAAACAAATTGGAATTACTGGCATTCAAGATAATTCAGAGTATTAGGAGATATCTAAGAGGATATTAAGGTTGTGTTGACGAAGTTGGGTAATTATAGCAATTATGTAGATAATTCAGATGCTCTTGGTGGAGACTTGGGGTCCTTGATATTAGAGAGCTCAGCTACCCCGTGTGGAAAGCATTTTCCTTTGACCTAAAATATCCAGACTGAATAGATTATTTTTAGCTCTCTCTCTTTGCCTTGGGAGATATAACCTAAATGTTTCTCGATTACCTTGAAACTGGACATCAGGCAAGCCAATGTAACTCAAAGCTATTTTCAGTAGTGCTAGCATTTAGAGTGCAGAAGGAGTGAGACATGATTTATATATTACACTGTTGGACTATTTAATATTAATATTTAAGTGCTACTTTTTATCAGCAAGCACATGATTCTCTGGAAGAGTTGAGAAGCATCTCAATCCAGCTTGGTGCTTTGTATTGGTCTGCACCTTACAGAAGTGTTTAAAACTTCCAATTCGTTACACCCCTTGAGAAATTCCCTGTAGATCAAGTAGGAAACTCATAGTTCTGTTTTTTCTATGGCTTATTTTCTGCTTAGATATACCAGTCACCCTGAGAACCATGTACCTCTTCATTTCCTGTCTCAATCCTGTTGATTTGACTCATGGACACCTAAGCATCAGTTGTAACTGTGCTTGTGGGTTCTTACACCTTGATGGGTACCTAGACCCTAAGGATGTCTTTTTAATAATTAGAAAAACTGGAAGAAATCTTACAGAAACACTTAGGAACAATTATAGCTCAGTATCTTATTTTCTTAAAAATATTATTGCATTTGGCTTTAGACAATGGAATTGGTGATTTTAATGGATTTTAGCCTGGACAGATGCTTCTCATTCTTATGTACTCCTGAATTCGTGCTCCTATGAGGATAGCATCCTTGCACAGTAACCACGTAGCATGCCACAAAGGATTATTGTGGTAGATGGAAGAATAATCACAAGATGAGAACACTTTCAATAAAGTGAAAGTGAAACTAGAAATTTCCCATAGCCACGAGTATCACGTTTATTGCTAAACTGTGTGCTCTGGCTGAAAGGGAGAAGGATTTTTCTACAAATTAATAGACATCTTTGTATTTGTGTATTTCTTGTATGTGACAATTCTATATTGAAGCATGTTTTGTTTTGTTTCCCCCCGCTTAATTATATTGAAGTCTGTGTTTGTAGACACGGGGAAAAAGCAGCATGTTGCCTATACCATACTACATTTCTGCCTTTTAAAATAATATCTTACGGCAAGAAAGAAATGTATCATACAGACACAACATAAAATCTTCTTAACTGTAGAGAAATCAAGACATTCAGTGAATTAAATTCCTAATGAAAACATTTTGTGCTATGAAGAGACAACCAGATTATTTTTGTCTATGGCGAAATGCTTAGAATTTAGACTATATCTGTATTCTTCCTTTTTTAAAAAAAGAATTAAAGAGCCTTTTAAAATTAGCTAGTTATTTTATATACATGTATATAACTTAATATGAGCAATTTTCATCAACCAAGAAAACTCTCCCAACCTATGTCTGTACCTATATATGCAGCATGATTACAGCCATCAGTAATGATTATATTTGCTCACATGATATATTTGCTTGTTGCTTTTTTAAAAAAATACACTTCATAATGTGAAGCTTTATAATTTAACTTTATAGAAGCTCTTTCTTGCAATTAACAACAGTGCTCCGAAAATTAAAAGAGAAGTATTTGGACTATATATGAAGTGGAAAAAAATAGACCAAGCAAACGGAGTATTATTTATTGGTTTTTCATTTTTATTAGTACATAGTTATTGAGTGCCTTATTCTTTTTTTTTTTTTTTGAGACAGAATCTCGCTCTGCCGCCCAGGCTGGAGTGGTGCGATCTTGACTCACTGCAAGCTCCGCCTCCTGGGTTCGTGCCATTCTCCTGCTTCAGCCTCCCGAGCAGCTGGGACTGCAGGCTCCTGCCACCACACCCGGCTAATTTTTTTGTATTTTTAGTAGAGATGGGGTTTCACCCTGTTAGCCAAGATGGTCTCGATCTCCTGATTTCGTGATCCGCCCACCTCGGCCTCCCAAGAGTGCCTTATTCTAAATAGATTTATAGATCCTGCTTTCTCTACTGATACGAATTAATTGCTGCTTCATGCATTTTGACATTTTTTAGGGCCATCAAGTCCAGACTCACAGCATCATGATTTATTTTTCTTATAAAGATCAATCCTTTTAAAAACTATACGCAATCTTGTGGGTGGTATACTTCTGATTAAATTAAAGGAGAAGAAATTAATTAATTTATTTTTTCTTTAAAGACTTCATGGAAAGAGGGGTAGAGAAATGAAGAGAGGAGAGTGAGAGAAAGAGAGGGAAGGAGTAAAGGATGCTTATGTCCGTTGAGAATAGGTGTGTTTCCATATAATATCAGAGATTTGTGGGTTTTTCCTGGCCTGAGGCATGGAAAAGATAAAGCATTGATTTTGTTTTAAAGGATTTTGTAAGCAAATGTATACAAAGTGTTTACGAAGGTCCTTGGAGTATGTTGGAAAAAAATACTGTTGAATTTATAAATGCAGCCATTAACAGTAGCCAAGATTGCAAGTGTTCAAGTTTATTGTGCAATGATTGATTCTATTTTTATACTGTATGAAACATTTTAGGGTTAGCCCCAGTGGCACTGCAGGGTCTAAGGGCTGCTAATATTTGGAAATATTATTGCGTGTTCCTTCACCACAGTAAAGCTACATCTGAGTCGCATGATCTTTGGAATATGGAAGAGTCTAACTTCATTTTTTAACTTGGCACTATGCAAATACTTATTTTCTCAATTAAAAAAATAAATATTTAAAAAATTGAAACACATACTGCCGGTGCCTTGTTCATAGTCCCCCCTAAACAAACCATTCTGGAGCATGCCTACTGGATTTGCAGCTGCCGGCACTGGAGATTCTTGGACTGAGAGATCTCACTGCAGTCTGCAGTCCACCTCTGCCTGTGCATACAGCAGACTGTAATTCCCCCATGGAATTATTTTCCAGTTGCCCACAATGGCTGTTTGTGAATGTACATTTTACTGGATTCCTTCTTTCTTGTCTTACTTCCTTACTTCTCTATCAAGGTTTCTTGAGATTACATCCCTTTAAACTACCTAAAAATACTTATTTTAGGGTATGCTTCTAGAAAAACACAAGTTGCATGTATTTTTTGAATTCGTTATCTATTCATGTGGTTTAAAAAAAATCAATAGGGAAGAATATATACTGAAAAGTAATTCTTTACTACCCTTGTCCCAAGCAGTAAAACACTTAGGTAAGAACAAAGCGAGAGTAGTCCTTGCCTTGTTCCACGCGTTTTAGATTTAGAGGGTCTTGCAGGTCTCAAACACACGGAGATGTGAGTTTATTAAAAAGACAAAATGCTTCTACTCTCAGAAGAGCGTCAACTCACAGCGCTGCTCATCATCCTTGATATCACAATTCAAGCCCCAGGGAGGTGCTCCTTCATGTCTCTTGTCTGTTGTCTTGAAATAAAAGGCAACTGTGTTCACAGGCTCTGAAGGTTCGTGAGTTGTGTCACAGCTGACATTGAAGACAGACACTGCTTCAGAGTATAGAGAGGTTTTGATCAGGGAAGCACTTAAATAACAGAGAAAGACAAATTAATTAACTTGTCAAATACTTTGTCTGAGGTAGCATAGAGGTAATAGTTTCCTGAATGATCCATCTCTTGTTCTCTTCCTGCTCTAATTTGTGTTCCTGGGGAGTTTATGAATTAGCATGGGGCTCACTATAGTTAGTTGCACATGAAAACTGAAGAACTTTTGCAATCACTAACAATTTAGATTCTTCTTAAATTTGGATATATTGCACAAATCTTTACAAATATATTTGAAGTATGATGACGTATGATGTCAATTTTTTACATTAACCGCTAGAAATATAAGTGTTAGAAATAGGTTTTTTAATAAAATTACTTTAAAATAGTGAATTAAATTTCAAAAAAGTAAATAAAGCATTTTAGTTTATTTGAATAGTTTGGTTTCAAATTGAAGTATTTTAAATTTTAATCCGTATTTGGTGTTTTAATTTTAATAAATATTTTAGAATAAAATAATTTTGAAAATATACAGAATGTTTTCATTTTTGTTCACTTTTAAATTTTATAGTTTTAATAAAAATTATTTTCAAATTTCATAAATGTTGAACCCTTCATTTACTTTTTATATAACTGAGACTATGTACAAGTCAAGATTGTAATAGAAATAAAAAACAGGCAAGCTCAGAAAAGGAAAAAAGCAGACAATGAAAAAGAAATAGCAAATCTTCAAAGAGGTGGTTTACTTAAATTTTTAAAAGTGTACAAGAGTGAAAGCAAGTGGACTTCTATCATATATGACCTAAGAATTTGTGTAAAAGATATTACACATTCTTTCTTTAATGAATATTAAATATTGCTTAAAACAAGGAAGATGAGCAAGGAAATGATTCCTATCAATTCCACAATGAACAGGTCAGATAAATATCTGCATCTTCATATGCTCTACTAAGTAAAGACATAAATGCTTATAAATACAATGAGAATGGAAAAGAAATATTCACATCAAGTTTACAGTTCAGAAGCAACAATAGCATCTTCATTCTGTTTATTAACAGCTAAAAAGATTGGATTCACAAAATCTTTTGTGATGGTTAATACTGAGTGTCAACTTTATTGGACTGAAGGATGCAAAGTATTGTTTCTGGGTGTGTCTGTGAGGGTGTTGCTAAAGGAGATTAACATTTGAGCCAGTGGACTGGGAAAGGCAGACCCACCCTCAATCTGGGTGGGCACCATCTAATCAGCTGCCAGTGCAACCAGACGAAAAGCAGGCAGAAGAATGCAGAAAGATTAGACTGGCGTAGGCTTCTGGGCTACTTCTCTCTCCCATGCTGGATGCTTCCTGACGTCGAACATCAGATTCCAAGTTCTTCAGCTTTGGGACTCAGACTTGCTTCCTTGATCCTCAGCTGGCAGATGGCCTATTGTGGGACCTCCTCTTGTGATTGTGTGAGTCAGTACTCCTTAATAAACTCCCCTTTATACATACATCTATCCTATTAGTTCTGTCCCTCCAGAGAACCCTGACTAATACAATTATCAAATTGAATAAGAAGTATGAGACAAACTGGAGTTAAATTACACTTCTTCAATGATGGTTCTAGAAAACAGCCACCAGTAGTTCTGAAAGTGCGGGAATGTTTCCTGCCTGGTACAAACAAAATCTGATTCAAATTTGTAAGTACAACTCCCATTAGTTAGACATGACATAACAGTTAAGTAATTTTAAAACAAAATTATTTCTAATGGATAAAGAAACTTTTAGAAATTAGCTTTTATGTTCTAATTTCAAAGACGAAACACATAGGTATTACTGTTGTATGTACCAATCTTCAAGATCAACTTAGGCCAAAAACCGTATTTGTGACTAGAGACATTTAGTTTCTCAATTAACAGAATAAGAAATATCACGTGCACATACATACACATATATCATATACAATTATTGGAACTGAAGAAAAAATGCTCAGTAAGTAGTAAATGATTAATACTATTTAGCAAAGACAAGTAAAACTTTGTCTGATACAAAACATTGATGTGATTCTTAAAAGACTAGTACATGTCTAATATTTAGTTAAGCATAAGGATGCTTCCCACAAAATAGACAAAAATGGAAATAATGTAAAATTGTTGGCTTAAAAGAAATATTTTAGAAATGTGATGCAAGAATGACCAACATATGACAGATAAAAAATATAAAATAATTATCTAGAATAGTAAAATCAAAATTAGAATAAAAATTTAATGGATATTGAAGTGAGATAAGAAGTCATACAAAACTTTTGAAAATAAAAAGTAAATATTACTTGTGGAGATTTTATTATCATGAAGAAAAGTCATGCTGAACACCAAGTATTCATTGTAGATGTATATTATCTACTGAAAGAATGAAACAGAATAGGACAAATTAATGATTATTTCTCTGGGTTTAAGCCTGTTCATTTAAAGAAGTATAGGTTTTGACTTAAGTGCAAATCTAACAGGATGCTTTTTAATTTTTGAGATTGATTTAAAATATTGACTAATGCATGCCTTTGATAAGGGGAAAAAACATGGTTAGTAAAGAAAAAGACATATAAGCTAGACTTTTGACTGAAAATTTAAAACCATTCTTTGTGTTTATGTGTGGCACACAGATTGCATTGGTTACTAGGAAACATGACATTAACTGTGAATAGTTTCGGAAGCAATTCAAAGAGTAAATATGGCATTTTCTAGATCTTCTCTAAAGTGGAGTATGGTGATCAGACACATATCAAAATTTAGCCTTACTGAAACTCCTGAACAATTGGGAAAGAGAACTAAAGTCTGTCAAAGCAATAAGAATTAGTTCAGACAGGATATGAAATGCACTAAATGTATTAGGTGAAACAACAGAAACCTTCTTAAAGAGTAAATCAGGACCTTTGGTGAAAAAGTGAAATCATTTTGGAATTAGAACTTCCACATGTTTTGATGATTATGAATAATGCTAACAAAAGCTTTACAAAGAATGCTAAATAGATCTACGTTTGGTGGTATCACTTTTTAAGGCAGTTTTTTTTTTTAATAAAAACTGTTTTTACAAATCAAAAGAAACTGTGAAATAGGCAACATAAGTGATATCTCAATAAAACATAACAACATTTTAACAAGAAAGTAAAAATACTTGCCTAACTTTGAAGGAGGAGATTCAAATAAAACAGTACAAATTTTTATAGAAATAATTTTCTTGTCGTAGATCAATGTGAAATCTCCATTGAAGAAAGATTTGAAAAACATTAAATAATGTATGCAGTTTTCCATTTTCCTTATAATATACCAGCACTGATGAATTCTAAAGAAAATGCTAGAAATACTGTATGGATCTAGATCAAAGGTCAGTAAACTATGGCTCCAGGGCTAAAGACAACTTGCTGCCTCATTTTGTAAACAAAATTTTAGTGCAATACAACTACGGCCAAACATATAAGTATTGTCCATGATTGCTTTTATACTTCAATGGCAGAGTTGTGTAGTTGCCACAGAAACCAAATGTCCTGCAAAGCTATTTACTATTTGGGCTTTTACAGAAAAAGTGCCCTTAAGTGCTTAGATAGTGCTTTAAGATACAGTAAAAAATACTATATAAACAACGATTAACATAATAAAAGAAAGTTTGTGTCAATAGAACACAGAGTCTGAAAAAAATCTGGACCATAAAAATATAATTAGGGAATTGGTAAATGAAAATATAAAAAACTGACTAGAATAAGTATATAATAATCTATGTCATTATGTTTTAATCATTATGTCATGGGATTCTTGGGGTGTCGCTTTTCCAGCTGGAAGCCTCTGTGGCCGGTGGCACTTTTGCCTGAGTTTTGCTCATGCCTGCTGGGCTCATTCTGTCCACTAGGCCTGGCAGGCTGCCCTTGGCTCGTGCCACCAGCCTGGATCCCACGCTGAAGTGGCTACATTGTCTGGGTTATATACCCTGGGGTTCATCGTCATGCACCGGGAAAATTTAGGACGCAGACACACATGAGGAGTTTCGGAGTAGAGGCTTAATAGGCAGAAGAGAAGAGAAACAGAAACAGCTCTTTACATAGAGAAGGGGGTCTCTGAGTGGAAAGGACCGGCTGGTGGCAAATGCCCTGGATTTTATAGCCCAGTTTGAGGAGGTGGTGTCTGATTTACGCAGGGCTCACGGATTGGTTCAATCATGTTACACAGTATGTGAGGAAGGCTGGTCGCCCCACCCTAATCTTATTATGCAATTTTCCAAGTTGATTGATGCCCTCCTGTCTGTTCCTTACTGCACATGTGGCTGACAAAGAGAAGGGACAATGGAGCTGCCATCTTGAACGTGATTGGCACAACTGCCATTATCTATGTCTGCAGCTCAATTTTACAGCTGCTCTTTGTTAGAAAGGAAAATAATCTGGAGCTGCTTTTCATGGAAAAGAAAAGCCGTACTGAAAATGCCCATAGCCTTGCTATCTGCCTGAGTCATTTCTTTTTAACTCCTATATCAATGCCTGCCAAGGGTAAGCCAGGCACAGAGCAGCGAGGGGTGCATGAACGAGAGAGCACATGGTCTGGCCTCTGTGCACAGCCAGGCGTGCCAGCTGCTGTGGCAGGCAGGCAGCTCCAGGTACTGGCTCCATGTAAACCTGCGGCTGGATCAGATGCGCTGTAAGTGGCTTCCACTCTGGGCACCTGCCTCTGGGCAACGGGAATGCAGTGGCATCCAGAAACTTGGAGACACTAGAAACCACAGAGCCTCAAGGAGGGTGTCATAGCCCTGGCTCAGGGAGCCCCTAAGTCTGGGTGGGAGCCCCTAAGTCTGGGCCTAAGCCCCTAAATCTGGGCCCCGGAAGGACCGCAGCTCTTCTCTCCTTCTTGTTACCTGCAGCATGACAAGTGGAGGATGCCTGTTTCAACCCTGTTTGTGTGACAGCTCTTTCAGTCCTACCATCTAGTGAGTCCTGAGTTCTTGTCCCACGTCCAGGAAGAATGAGGTATGCAGACAAGTGGAGGGTGAGCAAGGCAAGGAGGTGCTTTATTGAGTGACAGTACAGCTCTCAGGAGATTGGCAATGGGTAGCTCCTAACCACAGGCAGGTCATCCCACTTGGTTTGCAGCCCTCAGCAGAGAGGAGACCTGGAGTGGGTAGCTCCTATCCACAGGCAGGTTGTTCCAACACCTCTCTGAGTCTGGCTAAGTCTGAGGTTTTTATGGGCTTCAGAAGGGAGGAAGTACATGCTGATTAGTCCATGTTCGGCCATAGGTGGGTCCAGAAAAAGCACCATAAGTTCTCACTCCAGGCCATGGACTCCACCAGGAACTGAGAGCCCAGACCCCATGTTTCAGGCCATCCCTGGCTGGAACGTGCGGTTTCACTGGGGACCAGCCCCTTTCTGTCCAGGAGCCTATCTGCCTCCTGCCACCATCTATGTGTCATCCATGGTGCCCAGACTGTTTTTGCCAAGGGGTGCCTTCAGGCCCACAATGAGCCAGTGAGCCACCCTCAGCACCCCCTTGGCCTCCCTCCTATGCTTGTTGGCACCCAAATTCTGGATCGGGCCAAGGTGGCAGGGGGCTGGCATGTCAGCACCACCCCGAGTGTGCATACATCTGGCTGGGTCATGACAGCACCAGGCCTCCACCACAATTTTGCTCTGAAATCAGCGCAGGTGCTGGAAACAGGGAGAGGCCAGGCAGCAGGAGCAGGCACTTCCAAAACTGTGGGGGTCAAGGGGGCTTCCTAGGTCCCCGAGGGCACAAGGATGCCCAGTTCCACATCCATAACTGGGTAGCTGCAGCTGCGCCCAGGAGGACGGGGCTCCCATCCTGCCAACCAGGAAAGGGAGTGGGGCTTCACTGTTCTTGGCTCCCGCCAGCTCTGTGGAGCGCGCAGCCCCTGCAATGCCTTCCCTGCTGCAGCCTGCCTCTTCACGGTAGCTGCTCCAGATGGGCTGCTGCTGCTATCAGTTATTATTTTTGTTGTTTATTAAAATTAATTTATGGTAAATATATGGTATCTATTTTGTTACTAATTTGCATTTGCTTTATTTTAATTATTTTATTTTATAATAATTTTATGTAATACATATATAATGTAAATAATTTTATGTAATCAATATATAATAATTTTATGTATTAAATATATAATGATTATGTCTTTATTACTCATCTCCACATTGTTGACTCTTCAACAAAACCACAAGAAATGTATCATTAATGAAATTCAGTCATCTTTGTTATTTTGTCGACTTTTAGAAATATAACCATAGCTTTGCACATATTTTTCTTTTTTTAAATTTTAATTTTTAATTTTAATTTTAATTTAATTATATTTTTTATTATACTTTAAGTTCTAGGGTACATGTGCACAACATGGTTTGTTACATATGTATACATGTGCCATGTTGGTTTGCTGCCCTGGTTAACTCATCATTTACATTAGGTATATCTCCTAATGCTATCCCTTCTCCTTCTCCCCACCCCACGACAGGCCCCAGTGTGTGACATTCCCCACCCTGTGTCCAAGTGTTCTCATTATTCAATTCCCACCTGTGAGTGAGAACATGCAGTGTCTGGTTTTCTGTCCTTGGAATAGTTTGCTCAGAATGATGATTTCCAGCTTCATCCATGTCCCTACAAAGGACATGAACTCATCCTTTTTTATGGCTGCATAGTATTCCATGGTGTATATGTGCCACATTTTCTTAATCCAGTCTATCATTGATGGACATTTGGGTTGGTTCCAAGTCTTAGCTATTGTGAATAGTGCCACAATAAACATACGTGTGCATATGTCTTTATAGCAGCATGATTTATAATCCTTTGGGTATATACCCAGTAATGGGATGGCTGGGTCAAATGGTATTTCTAGTTCTAGATCCTTGAGGAATCACCACACTGACTTCCACAATGGTTGAACTAGTTTACAGTCCCACCAACAGTGCAAAAGTGTTCCTATTTCTCCACATCCTCTCCAGCACCTGTTGTTTCCTGACTTTTTAATGATGGCCATTCTAACTGGTGTGAGATGGTCTCTCATTGTGGTTTTGATTTGCATTTCTCTGATGGCCAGTGATGATGAGCATTTTTTCATGTGTCTGTTGGCTGCATAAATGTCTTCTTTTGAGAAGTGTCTGTTCATATCCTTTGCCCACTTTTTGATGGGGTTGTTTGATTTTTTCTTGTCAATTTGTTTAAGTTCTTTGTAGATTCTGGATATTAGCCCTTTGTCAGAGGGGTAGACTGTAAAAATTTTCTCCCATTCTGTAGGTTACCTGTTCACTCTGATGGTAGTTTCTTTTGCTGTGCAGAAGCTCTTTAGTTTAATTAGATCCCATTTGTCAATTTTGGCTTTTATTGCCATTGCTTTTGGTGTTTTAGTCATGAAGTCCTTGCCCATGTCTATGTCCGGAATGGTATTGCCTATGTTTTCTTCTAGGGTTTTTATATTTTGCTATTATAACGATACAGTTGTCATGGCAGAGAACAGACTATTTAACAGTTTTATTAGCTTGGTTTATGACTTTTAAGCATTTAAACAGTTAATATACAGCCTCTATTTTTACTTTTAACCCAGAGCCTTCAAATATTAGAGCTGGGCTTATCCCCTCTGTCTCCCAGATCTCTTCCCCAAAGTTCACTTCTGCCACTGTTTTCTGGGTCATCCTTGCAAACATTGGTATACATAAACAAGCATGTGAAGCTGTGTTTACTCTTCTAGGCTGCCATCAATATCATCTAGAGAGAATCATAGTACCTGTCTCACCTTCTTCCCTGCTGAGGATGTCAGAACCTCAGACAATAATGCCAATGGAAGCTGCAAATGCTACTGATATAGGTTCCTAAATTGCATTCAAATGTATCCTACCAAGTAAATTAAATTCTCTTCTGGCATCCATAGTATTTATCTATATCTTCATTTTTGTCAGAATTGTTTCTGTGTCTTTTCTTTTTATAAATCATATAGTTTTAAGGGATGATGAGTATTTCTTTTGAGCATGATAATGGGTGTGTGTGTGTGTGTGTGTGTGTGTGTGTGTGTGTGTGTGCATGAATCTGTATGTAGAAGCTGTGAGAGGAATGAGTTGGTTTGCACAACTATTGAAGAGTTGTGACTTGAGAAACAGTGAGAGTAAACAGATCAGAGAAAACAACCACCAGAGGGCCTTATGCCTGGAGAAATGGCAGAGAAAACCTTACTGGCCTTACCTTCAGTGTGCCCCCACCCAATGGGAAAGAGGAGGTTAGGATTATTACATCATACCTGGTGGAAGTCTTTATATCGTTAAGAGCAAGTTATGAGGTGTAAATCCCTCTCCATTACTACCACCTCTTCTTAAGTGAAAACTGTAGACTTCGCTTACACTTTTGGTGTCAGAGGCTCTTTTGGGCAAATAGCAAGGGAGTTATAGCAGTGCATAGAATTTGAAACAGGTTAAAATTGTACGTGGCATGAGGGGACAGCTGACATCTGGATTACATATTTTATATGCCTTTTTAAATTCCCAAATCTGTGAGTTTCAGACTACAAGGGAATATGTCTGATTCATCCCTATATCTTCAGTTCTAGAAATGTACTTGAGATGTAATTATACAACCATTAATTATCTGGAAATCTTGTTGGATGAACATGCTTCACACCAGAAGAAGTGACTAGTGAAGTTGACTTTAAATACCTACTAAAGATACAATGAAGAAATCTGTAGATTAGGTTGGATGGCACTCACGCTCTATCTCTCCTTTGTTAAAATAAAGACCAGAGTATCAGCTATTCTCTAGTTTAGTGCAATGCTGATGTTAAACTCTCCATTGTGATAAGCAGGTGCCCTAAGCATCTAATTCCCAGGAAGTGACTTACATATTGAAAAGATGCTTGTTCATTTTACAACTCCTGTTTGTTTTCGTTTTTTACAATATACTAATAAGTGTCACTTTGGAAGAATCACACACAATTTATTTTAGTCTTTGCAATGAATTGAAACTGAGGCATGATGGAGTGCTTGCAAGGATTCCTCATTTTTGAATTTGATGCTCTCAGCGTTTAAATGACACCTCTTGAAAGGATTCATATCTTTTTTTTTAAAAAAAGGCCAATTTCAGATCTGTAAAGAGAATATGGAAAAATTAATGCCTCTGAAAGAAATCTTGAGACACAAGATTGGCCTATAGAAGCAGATCATGTAGTACAATCTTATTTCTATTCCACTAACCTCTTTTCTGTATCTCAGATTGTTTTTGATAGAACACTCTACTGATGTAAATGCAAACATCCAAGAGAAAATACATTTTTTTTACGATCAGAAGAAACAGATTTCCCATAAAAAATGGGGTTCACTGAATTTCTAGGCACACAGGATTTTTTATTATACATAAATTTTTAATGAATCAACATTCAGAAAAGGGGTTCCATGGGGCTAAAGGGAATATAATGTGTCAGATTATATGGAATGAGTGAGGGATAATAATGATAATAATCGTAGCTGAAATTTAACCTGGGTTTTTCTTCTAAAGAGCTCAAGGCATTTCACATGTATGGAGATTTATTTTTCACCCTGTAGGAAGAGTATTTTCAGGAGGATGCTGACCCATCAGGAGGCCATAGAGAAATAGTTTCATTATCCCTTGGTGCCAGGCTGTGTAAGAAGAATATTATTCCTTCCAGGGCCTGAGATGAAGTGAAACATACATAGTCATTTTGATCATATAGCCATAGAGTCCCTGGAGCCCCATTTCAGGGTCTGCAAGGGATTTAAGTAAAAACACCGAGAGTATATAAATATGAAAATTCTGCTAAGACATTTTCTCCTTCTTATAGAATTCTCGAGGTTCACTTCTCTTAGCCCTAACAATCTGTCCTCCTAATGGGCTTTTCTGAGGTGATACTGAACTAAGAAGATACATTCTAGCCATTTTCCAAGACTAGCCTCAATCTGGGCTATAGAAAGAGGGCAGGCTTAGAGCCAAAGAATCATAGTATTTAAAATGGACAGTAGAATATGTTTCAAACAAACAATCAATTCCTGAGGTGAGAAAACAGATTAATCAAAGAGAAAGTGTTTGTTTAAAATCATTCAAATCTTCAGTGTATGGATGAAAATGAATGCAGATGTCCTTCCTCCTCCCTTGAACAGTTAGAAAGGGCAGGACTTTGAAGGAAAATCACTAACTCTGTTAGCTTATATGACATTTGAGCCAAACAACCCATAAGGCACGTATTAAAGTCCTTTCTATTTTACAGAGTAAAGTGTGAAAGTATTATGAGATTTGTCCTCACTTCTCCAGCTCCTTCCATGTTATACCTGCCACGTGCTTATGCACACACTATTCCAGAAGGGCTGCCCCTCTTCTTCCCTAGAGGGAGAAGTCATTCATTATATCAACTTATTTGCTATGGTCAGTTTGAACTCCAAATGAGTAAATGAAGTCCTTTTCTTTAATAAAGAGGTAATTTGTACAAATTTAGTATGAGGATCTTCTCTAGAATATCCCTAACATCTCTTTCCCTTACATCTAAGTGGACACCTCCAAAGATTAGCATTCTTTTCACTAAAAGGACGTGATAGTAATTACCAGAGCATTCTTAATGTTAATGTTTAAAGATTCCTCATTATAATAAGCTGCTACTGCTTGACTTCCTCTCACATGTAACCACTGGCCCCAGTTTTGACCTCTAGGGTAATACAGATTAAAAAAATTATTCCTTGAAAAGTCATTCTCGTATCTGAGGACAGCAACCTCATCATTCTTCTAATTTATCTGTTGTCCAAGACCATGTATTTCAAAAGAAAAAAAAATCAGGTGCTCCCACCCATGTTTAATTTTGAATTAAACTTAGGAAAAAATAACCAAGTCTCCCATGTGTATCAAAGGCCTTTAAAAGAAGTGGCAGGTAGCCTCAGTGTCTTTTAACGTGAGGCATGGAGAACCCATCAAACATCCAGTCACTGCCGTCTGTTGCCATGAACACATTTGCCTTGTGAATTATTTCTTGTGTAGTATTTGTAAACTCAGAAGATTGAATCAGATAATTATTACGTCTCCCAATTCTACATGTCATGCCTTCGCCCTTTATTTAGGAAAAGAAGTGCCAGGTTTACTGCCTCCTTGGAATTCTATTTTGTTCATATTAATAGGTAGTAGCTTTAATCCATGCATACCAAGTAAATTGTAAAGCATCTTGAAGATAAATACCTTGAACAAGCTGTAATAGGATCTTAAAGTACCCACAAATCCAAAAATGAACAAGAAATACTCTGCCTATAGACATTTCCTGAAATTTTAAACAAATCTGAATCAAATAGAATAAATAGTTTTTTGGACCTGTGAAGGCTCCAAAGACAGCATACTTGGTTAGTCCAAGACAGCATACTTCATTATGTTAACAAAAGCGGTCTATAGTCTATATGGTTTGTTTGCTTTGGAGGATGTACAAATTAATTTTCTAATATTATTATTATTATTTTGAGATGGAGTTTTGCTCTGTCACCCAGGCTGGAGTGTAGTGGCACGATCTCCACTCACTGCAACCTCCACCTCCCGGGCTTAAGCAACTCTCCTGCCTCGGCCTCCAACATAGCTGGGATTACAGGTGCCCACCACCATGCCTAGCTAATTTTTGTATTTTTGTAGAGACGGGGTTTAACCATGTTGGCCAGGCTGGTTTCAAACTCCTGACCTCAAGTGATCTGCCCACCTCAACCTCCCAAAGTCCTAGGATTACAGGCTTGAGCAACCGTGCCTGACCTTTAATATTATCTTATATAAGGCTAATGGTTCAATGTTGTGTGTAGGAGTATCATAGTTAAAGTGAGGCTAGGTCTGAATTGCAGCTCTCCTTAGGGGAAATGTTGATTAAATACAAGGGTCATGGACTTATTTAAATTTAGTAAAATTTAATGAAATAAATAAAAATGAAAATACTTTAAAGTAGCCAATTTTAGTTGTAAATCTAGGTACAGAACTCAAGTCTTCTAATGCTAATTAAACTTTTTCTGTTACAGTAACAGGCAGCTGCCTGGAATCTACATATAATTAATCATGAGATTAGTTGTATCATTTGAGATAAAATGTTGGCATTTTGAAACTTACCTCTCCTCTAGACTAATCAGATGAAGTTACAGCTATGAATATTTTCTATTCAGGAATACAATCTGAAGGACAAAATAGCTCTTTCGTTCCTTCTGAAGAAACACTAAATAACAAGGTTAAAGGAGAATAAACTTGTACTCTGGTCTCCAACTGTATGCTCCCCTATCTCTTGCTAAAACTCATTTCTTGATTTTGGTGTTTATATGTGTGCGTGTGTGTTGTGTGTGTGTGTGTGTGTGTGTGTGTGTGGATCTGTTTCTGTCTCTCTCACTCTCTGCTACTTTTCTACAGCACAACTAATAATCTCTTGAACACTGCACAGATGTTTTCCCCATTCTGTGGCATACTTATTTTTCAAGTGGCTTCTGAGAGCAGATGTTCCCATGTGTCTTTGTAACTTCTTTTCAGTTGATGCTTTTGCAACATTAAAAAAAAAAATGTGTAGAGGTAAAGAGGAAGAATACTAAGAAGACCAATTACAGAGCTGATGTTCTATTAGAACAGAAGGAAAATAAAGACCAGTACATGTTTAACTTTTTTACTATGGGTTTGTGAAAGAACTTCCATGCAATTCAGTTGAATTGAACAAATATTTATTAAAAACCTGTGTATAAGGCTCTTGGCTAGGTTCTGAGGGAGTACGAAGTAGATAGATGTCACATAGGTTGGAGGAAGGATATTTGCAAAACAAGAATGCTTTCACAAGGCATATATGCCAGTTTGTATCTCAAGCAGAAGGCAAGAATAAAGTACGAAAGTTTAGAACATATGCAAAGAAAAGCAAAATTATCAGCAGAATCTGGAGATTGCCTCGTGGTGCAATAATTGGGAATTTAGATTCAGAAGATGGCTTAGGGCTAGAGTATAAAGAACCATGAATGACAGACTGAGGAGTTCATGATTAATTGGATTTGTACTGGTGAAAGTTTTGAATAGAAGAGTAAGACAATCAGAGCCATGTGTTTTGAAAGATTATTGCAGCAGTCATGGGTAAGAGGAATTGAGGAAAACAAAGACAATAGACCTAGGGAACCACAGCTACCCATTCTACTGTGACAAAATAATAAGGTAGGATGTAATCTGTAAAAATAATAGGGTTGTAGAATCAAAGAGATTGAGGTTAGAGAAATCATCGTAGAGTGCTCCTTTCATTTCTTTCCCTTCCTAAAGATGTGAGTTAGAAGAACAGGGGAACAGTGCTTCCAGTAATAAAAATTGGGATGTCTAAAGAAATTATTAATGTATGGGTAGAGAGAATGAGCTTGGTTGGCAGGTAACATATTCAGTTGTTGATGTTCAACAGGTAAAGCCTATTTGGTATCAAGAAGATGGTTTTGTGCTGGAGATAAGTATATTATAAAGTTCACTGTATGGAATTGAAAGGTTATCAAGAAAAAAGCTGAAAAAGACTGTGGAAGAAAACTAACAACAAGACCTTGGCAATTAATGTGGTCCTGATAAAAACGCAGAGGGCGAACATGAGCCTGCTAAGATGGCTGATACTGCAAGTGCAAAGGGTAGTAAGGAAAGCTTTAAACAAAGTTGAGGCTGGGCACGGTGGCTGACGCCTATAATCCCAGCACTTTGGGAGGCTGAGGCAGGCAGATCACCTGAGGTCAGGAGTTCAAGACCAGCCTGGCCAACATGGTGAAAATACAAAAAATTAGCCAAGCGTGGTGGCATGTGCCTGTAATCCCAGCTACTCGGGAGGCTGAGGCAGGAGAATCTCTTGAACCTGGGAAGCAGAAGTTGCAGTGAGCCAAGATCGCACCACTGCACTCTAGCCTGGGCAACAGAGCAAGTCAAAAAATAACATAAAATAAAACCACACACACAAAGTTGAAAAATAGTTCCACCAACAGGGAAAAATCTACCTAAATCCATCCAGCTGGAAGTTTAAGGAATAAGGAAAGAGTAAGGGATTTGGCTATTATAAGGTTTTGCTAAGGATAATTCACATTCTTCTATTAATGTAATAATTAATTTGTTAATATGAGAATTAAGTTAAAGTACGTTGAGGAGAATTCACATTCTCCTATTGGATTCATTTCTGATTTCTCACCAGTCATGGCAGTGGGAGACTGACAGCCTGCCATCTTGATGGAGAGAACTTGACTCCTAAGCTTGGTGCGAAAAATTGCATACTTTCCCGTTTTCCACCCTTCAAAATGCCTTCATTGCAAATATCAACCAAACTTTCTTCTCTATGGAGCCATTTTCCATTCATCTACGGCAGGAAATGACCTATTTCCTACTGTCCTAATTTTGCCTGATTTTAATAATAACATAATATGGCAGGGATAGCATCTCTCAGAATGCGTAGATTGGCCTTCTGGGGTTATCTTATACTCATGCCAGTGGGAGACTGAGAGTCTGCCATCCTGATGAGAGAGAACTTGACTCCTAAGCTTGGTTGGAATTGGGCTTGCAATTCTCTTCTGGGCTTGTTTCTTCAGAACTTTGGAAAGCATAACTTTGACTCTCAGAAGGTGAATTTCTCTATGATCTCAGATTCAGTTTGGTCCAATAGTATAATGGAGAAGAATATGATAAACTTCATTGTTGTACATTTTCTAATTCTTAGAAATTCATTCTTTATTTCAACCTGAGTTTCCTGCCGAATAACTTCAAGTTTGGTCCTTCTCCTCTGAAGGGAGAACGTGAAGCCTCAAGCAAGTTATTTAATGCAGACTGTTGCTTGTCTTTCTTCTAAGATTTATATAAATATATGTGAAAATGAATGTGGAAGTGTTTCATGAAACTATTTAGTTGTTTAATTCTTGGTTTTATTAATTAAAAGTACGAAAACAGGAAATTAGAATAAACAAACATGGATGTAATAGCTGATGGTAAAAAACACAAAAGATGTATTAATTATAAAAACATAAAAGCAAAGGTTTGAGGTACCATATAATGAAGGGACAATACACAGTGGCCCACATTAACATTAATCACTACCTGGGTACTTCGATCGGGCATGAATTGATTACTTAGTATTTATAATACCAGTGTAATACTATACTAATTGTAATACAAGTGTAACATTTGTAGTATTGACCCAAATTCATCAGTAAAATATCCCATTATATTCCATCTATTCTCTACAAAAGCATGGAAGAATGGAATACATTCAGAAACCTTTTCAGCCAAAGAACTTGAAAATCATTTAAAGGAGTCTTGTGCTACACGTTTCAGACTCTGTTATTTGTAACGTGTTTTTTTTGCAGGGCATTGATGTTTCAAGCAATGCTGGGGTCAACCCAACCATTCAGCACATTCACTGGACCTGGTCCTGCCCAAGCTCCTCCACTGCATGATTCAGAGTTGAGATAGGCACAGCCCTCATCAACAGAGAGCCTTTCTTCCAACACTCTTGATTTCTCTTTATATGGCCTTTTCATCTTTGCACTTTATGGCCATGATTCCTGAAAACTCCCATCTCTCAAATATTTGAGGAATAAGGAAAGATTAAGCAATTTGGCTATTATAAGATTTGGCTAACTCATACTGGGTTAACTTTTGGTTAGAAATGGAACCACAATGTAGATTTCAATTGTCTAATATTTTATACAGAAGTTTTATATCTGTTTTACATAAAAAGACTGTAATTTAGCTCAGTTTAGAGTTCAAAGTACTGAAAATATAAAAGGTGGGGAGAATTCACATTCTTCTATTGGATGAATTTCTGATTTCTCACCAGTTATGCCAGGAGGAGGCTGAGAGCCTGCCATTCCGTTTCTGGAAGAATGGAATACATTCAGAAAACTTTTCAGGTTACAGAACATTACAGCACAGAGAACTTCAAAAAATAAAATAAAATAAAAATCACACTTTACCCTTCTTATGAAAGGATGGATAGTATTGCAGCAAACAGCTTCATAATTCTAGCTTAATTCTATATATTTTAAGTGGTTGAAAATCAGCAGAACATGCCTGTAGTTCTCCTTCATTGACCAAATGAGTACATAAAAGGGATGACTTCAGGAAAAATGGAAATCTTTTCAGTGGAAGAAGAAATATGTGATATAAAAAAATGCTTATTTGTTCCTATAATAGTGCCTACTACAAAGCTGTATGCCAGTGGGTGCTTGAGGAATAATATGGAGTTATCTTTTAACATGTTGCTGCTCAACATTGTTCTCAAATGAGAAATTTGGATGTCTTCCTTGTCCACCTTGGAAAAGTTTAGCCAAGAGTTGTTTCTAAGCAAGAAGTTGTATCAAGACAATTGTCTTTTTTTTTTTTTTTTTTTGAAATGGAGTCTTTCTCTGTTGCCCAGGCTGGGGTGCAATGGCACGATCTTGGCTCACTGCAACCTCCGCCTCCCGGGTTCAGGTGATTCTCCTGCCTCAGCCTCCCAAGTAGCTGGGATTACAGGCGCCCACCACCACGCCTGGCTAATTTTTGTATTTTTATTAGAGATGGGGTTTCACCATATTGGCCAGGCTGGTCTCGACGGTCTCGAACTCCTGACCTCAGGTGATCCACCTGCCTCGGCCTCCCAAAGTGCTGGGATTACAGGAGTGAGCCACCGTGCCTGGCCAATTATGTCTTGTTTTTAACTATTGTCTTCCTTGATGGGGAGACATGGTACACTTAAAGACACAATATTAAGCTTGTAAATCACCTAGAAGGCCACTTCATTCTTTCCAAGGAAATTGGCAAAAACTGTTTTATGCCCAAGATGAGAGGTTTCTATGTGAAGGACAGTCTTTCTATGGTTAGAAAAGAATTGAACCAAAGGCTATGATGGAGTAAAATAATAAAGTGGGGCCAGAACATTCAGCTAATTATTTCATTACTTCTAGCTACAAAGAGCAATGCATAACCTATACAAAGGGTATAGAGTGTGTCAGCCACAAAAAATTCCCTCTGTAATTAAAGAAGGTCATATCCTTCAAAATTGAGGAAAATTTAGATGTAAGTGTTCAACTTTTCTTTTTTGATTGAGATCACACATTTATAATAGTCCTTCCTCCATTAGTATTTCTTCATAGAGCAAAGTTCTGATATTTGGACACCTGAATAGATTTCTCAGTAGGGTGTTACTGTCATTGAAGTGTTAAAAAATTCCTTCTGCTCTTTATTAATTTTCAAAGCACACTTATAAAAGCATCCTGGCACCAAACCAGTAAAACACACAAACAGAAAGGAAAACCCATCACCCTTAGAAGACATAGAATGTGTTCCAAAGATGTATAGAAAGTAGTTGTTCATGATTTGTTTGTTGGATTCGTACATGATTCTGTGATCTATCCATTTATGCATACATCAGACACCTAGCGACATTATTCCTCCTTATTCTGCCTCTAGAGCTCTGAAAAGGCCGCTTACCTAAAAGACTGTGGATGAGACGATTTACTTTCCCCTGGCAAGGCAATGGTATCTACCCATCCATCTACCTATCATTCATTCAAAGCTTCCTGTGTATCTGACATGGTATTCTCCAGTTCCCACAAAACAAGATATTTTCGTCAATATTCCTAAATAAGTTGAAATTAGCATATATACTTTTCATAATAAAAGAAATGAGCAACAGTCAAGAATTAAAAATACAAATTTTTATAGTAGATTACCTGTTCTTTCCTCAACCCTGCTGAATGGTTCCATAGAACCAGTTGGAAGGTGAGCAATTTGGCATTTAGGCTAGCTGTTTATTATTATCATTATTATTATTTTTACAATATACACTACTATTACCCCTCCCTGGACACTTACAATCTATCTTACCCTGATCTATGCCATATAATTTAGGGTTTTTAAAAAAGTTTATGTTTATTATCAATCTTACCTATGTTAGAAGGTAAGTTCTGCAAAGAAGGAAATGTTTCCTGTTTCATTCTCTTGTGTGTCCCTAGGCCCTGGAAGTGCTTGGCAAAACATGGGCACATAATAATATGTATTTAATGAACCAATCATGTCCTATTATGAACCACAAGAATCCCTACTATGTGCTTGCTTTAACTCTTGCAGTGCTTCTTTTGAACACGTGCAAGCCTGTACATCTTCAGTCTGTAGAGAAATCCTGGATGGTTTCAGTTTGCCACGTGGAATGAGGATAGTCATTGCTAACAGAATCTGCATATAAGAAATATAATGTCCCTGCTATGCTCCAGGTACTGTGCTAATACGTGCTTTGCAAATATTATCTCATTTAGCTCACGGAGATCTCTAGGGGCACTGTCATGTTTTATAATATTTTATCATCTTACATTTTTACTGAGGATGTCCCTTGCCCAAACCACACAATTGGTAACTATTTAGTTCAGCTATTGTTGAAACTAAACAATACGTCTTACAGCCCATACTCTGAACCCACTCTGATATGTTAGTCTCATGCAATATATTAACAACGGCTTCTCAACTCTCTGAAACAAAAGGAATGTGAAATTTTAAGTCTTCACACATTTCTAAGAGCCAAGTATCCTATTTTCTTTTTCAGGAAAAGGAGAGAGAAAGAGAGGGAGAAAGACAGAGCACAAGTCATGTTCAGCCATCCCTGCTAAAGCCTTTGTAATACCCACATAAGTCCGTAATTCCCTCACTTACTGTAGCAGTTAACAACCACAAAAAATAAAACCAGCCAATGCCCTCAACGACCCTTTCGCTTTATTCACATGAAGTTTTTGCCATAAACTGCCTGTCTTTTAAAAATAATCTCTAAGGTTCAAGCAACACCGTATCCCCTCGGATTGTGTGTGTCCTGGGCTGTGGGAAGGCCGTTGCTGATTACAACCACAGCATCATCTGCCGACAATGGATTTCCAGATAAGAGTGAACTTTCAAAATGAGCAAGAAAGTGGTTTCTTTACAGTCTACCTGTTTTCACTAATAGATAATTCGGGTATCAGAGAGAAACTTCTCCACTCCTTCCACTCTCAAAAAAATAAAGGCCATTTTATCTGAGAAGTAGTGCAGCGTTAAGCAAAGTAATGGAACTTAAAACCAACAGTAATATAGGAATAACTTGCTTACACGACTCACAGCTAAAAATGACTGGAATCACCTGAACAAAGACAAACGCAGTATCAAAGAAGGACAACGTGAGGTTTATTATAGACAAGTACTAAAAAATACATGCACGTGGCAAAAAGCCATCAGCACATAGAGAAAAGCTGATGAATTTGTATTTGCAAGGGAATTAGGATCTGATTTAAGGAGACATTGAGCCACAGAGAGTGCTGGCTCCAACTCAGATTAGTTAGGAAGTGTGGTCTGTGACAGAAAAATGGGGGCATGGCATGATCAGAGGCAGGTTCTGGTCACAGTTTTGCCTCCAACTTCCTGCACGGCTTTAGGCAAACTGCTTCGTCTCTTTTCACTGTGGTTCTTATAGTTCTAAAATGAGTGAAGGATGAAGCATCCTTCCTTATTATCTTACAGAATTATCGTTTCTATAAGATCACATATCTATTGACTTGGAAAGAAGTCCATTGTTAAAGTTGTTTTAAAGTAGGATGCAGCCAGAAAAACCCATAAAACACCATCATAATCTCACATGTTACACACACAGGCCATACTCATACGTACAGTGTGTCGTCTTTGTATCTCCTTTATACTTTTGCTTATTCTCTGATTTGCTTTTGAGATACACTTTCTTTTTCAATTATCTGCATTTTTGTAAGAAAGGGAAATATAAAGAGAAACATAAATATGTAAGGGTCTTAGTCCCTTTAGGCTGCTATAACAAAATACCGTAGATGGAGTCGCTTAGAAAAAACAACTGAATTATTTGTCATTGTTGTGGAGGTTGAGAAGTCCAAAATCAAGGCACTGGCAGATTCTGTGTTTAGTGAGAGCTCACTTCCTGGTTCATAGATGGATGTCTTTTCAGTGAGTGCTTACTCGGTGAACACGGACGAAATAGCTCTCTGGGATCCCTTAAACTGATCCCATTCTTGAGGGCTCTGTGCTCATAACTTAATTACCTCCCCAAGACACCACCTCTTCACTCTGTCACATTGGGGATAAGGTTTCAACGTATGAACTTCGGGGGAATATAAACATTCAGCCAGTAGTAAGCAGTAAAAAATTTAAACGCCATACAAGAATAAGATAGGAAGAGATTCCAAGAGTCACTTTTTTTGATCTTCTTAATTTGAAGTATGATGTTTCACATTAGAATTTTTAGAAAGAATAGAAGGAAGAATTACCCACATTGTAAAGAGAGCAGATATTAAATATGGGGCAAATATTGACTAAATGAGTACATCATATAGCTTTAAGCCCTGTTGACTTGAGTATTGATAGAACAAGGAAAAAACCATTTGAGACTCTGTAGCTCGTGGAGTTGCCTCGAGTGAACCCATGCAAGGTCACTTTGAAAAGTTTCTAGGCTCACTTTCAAAGTAAAAAAGAGGAGCTGGCAATGTTGAGCATTCACTTTGCATCCCTGCTCTGACATTTGTCATTTTCAAAGATGCAAAGTAATTTTGGGGGCTGTAAATATCATCAAATAGTAGGCCACTGTTGCCTTTGGAAAGAATATAACACAACCCTCCCTGGACTCTGGTGCACTCTCTCCGAGCACTCCCCTCATGGTTGAAAACACACAGCACCCATCCCCCCATGCTAGTCAGGGCTTAGTTTCTCTATACAATCCTTGCTGTTTCTGGGAGTAGTTACACAAAGTCTTTGGAAGACAAGAGAATTCTCCTTCTCCGTGTTTTCCTAAACCTCTCTATAAATAGTGGAATCCTGCTGTTAATACAACTTGGAGGTGTACATTTCTCACTTCTTCACAAAAAGCAAAGTAAAAGCTTGAGTTCAATAACCATCTTTATGATTTCCCCAGTTTTGCAGAAAATTTAAATAGTGGGAATCATTCTAGTTGTTAAAACTCATGTTGTGAAAATACAAGTATACCTCCTCTCATTTATTTTTTCAAGAGTCTAGTTCCCCTGGTGCCTTCAAAATGTTATGACAGATTCTTAACTGCTCTCCAGGAAGGCAGGAAGGGAGGCCACACAGGATCCGGAGAAAAAAGACAGGAGGTCTTGCTAGTAGTTGTTCAAGCATAATTGAAGATAAATCATCTCAGAGATAATAATGTGAGTCAACAGTCAGATGTTGTTTTATTTACCAAAACAATAATTTAAAACAACCAAATCAAAATGGTTCTACAACTGGAAAAAATAGTGTGGTGAGATACAACGGTGCCTATGTCTCCTTTGATTCAAATTATTGACCTAAAAAGACTAGCAGTCGACCCTGCAAAAAAGAAAATGATGTGGAAAGCAAAGTGATTACTGGATATTTCAGATTCCACTGGAATTGGCAGATATGTATCTAGCATTATGGAAAAGATATTTAACATGCTTACAGCAGAATTCCTCTTACAGAGCAAATTTTGTTCAAAATGATATCTTGAGAAGCCATCTGTGGTAGTAGGCAAGACTATTCCAGGTACTAGTTAATGGGAGATAAATTAATAAAGTGATAGCTAAACTGTTCTGCCTTATAAATGACCTAAGAGAGGCAAAGAGGGAAAGGGGGATGGCTAAGAAATATATCCAAAGACACGTTTAAAAGTGATGTTCCACCCCGTGTCTACTAAAAATATATATAAAAAAATAGCCGGGCGTGATGGCGGGTGCCTCTAGTCCAAGCTACTCGGGAGGCTGAGGCAGGAGAATGGCGTGAACCCGGAAGGCGGAGCTTGCAGTGAGCTGAGATCGCGCCACTGCACTCCAGCCTGGGCGACACAGCGAGACTCCGTCTCAAAAAAAAAAAAAAAAAAGAAGTGATGTTCCACGTATGATTTCCAGTTCTTTTTGTTGGTTGCTACAATGCAACCTATTTACCCATCTTATTCCCTCCATAAAGCTGCCATATAAATAATTTTGTGTAAAGGAAGTGTTGTGTTGTTTTAATGGCAGCTCGGAAGATAGCTGAGTTTCACACCTGGGTCAGCACCATAAATACAGGCAACATGGGTATGGCATTGGGGTGACTCATAATCTAACTTAGAAGCAGCAGGAACTGATGCCAAAGAAATTGAAGAAAATATTGGCCCAGTAGGAATATGCAAGAATCTTGGGAAATTAGGTCCTATCTATATGTGTGGTTGTGGGGAGGTAAGACCAAGTAACATCTGGGTTACTAAAAAAAGAAAATAAAAAAATAAAAAATAAATAAATAAATAAATAAATAAATTATAGGTTTTTGCAAAAACAACTTTTGTCACGGAATTTATTCATTTATTTATTTATTTATTTATTTTTGAGACAGAATCTTGCTTTGTCGCCCAGGCTAGAGTGCAGTGGTGCAATCTGGGTTCACTGCAACGTCCACCTCCTGGGTTCAAGCAATTTTCCTGCCTCAGCCTCTCGAGTAGCTTGGATTACAGGTGTGCGTCACCATACCCGGCTATGAAGTTTTTAGTTTTGATGCTTATGTGAAAATATGGCTATGAGTGCAAAACAGAGGGTTGCATATCTCAGGATTATGGCATCCCAGCTCTTGATCTTTAAACATATCTCATCCACGTGACTCATTTTACAGGTGAGGACAAAGGCCATGCACTAGTTAATGGCAGAAACCAAAGTGGAACTTTCCTGACTCACTCTAATGCAGAGCACTGTCCCCTCTACTGGATTGCCTCAATTTCAAATGATAATGGCTGTTTTTTTCCTTAAGAACTTATTAATCACTGTTACTACATTTTACGTGTTTCAACACTTAAATATAAATTAATTTATATTACTTGGACCCTGAGAATGCATTAAATAAATATGATAAATCAGAGTGTCAGGGAAAGAAAAATGTAGAGAGACAAAATTGATCTTGAATCAAAGAGCTTGAAGAGTGGGAAAAGACTAATTCCAAAATTAAAGAAACAAGTTATGTGTCAGATGCTACTTTCTCAAGGGTGACAAGTGGCTCCCCAAACAGAGAGCTTCATTTGAATATCTGAAGACAGTGACAGATTTTCAAGCTCTGGAGATTTTCAAGCATTTGAGATGAAAATATGAGAAATGGAAACACATAGAGGCTTTGACTCAGAACTGAAGTTAGCGGCTTGGGTTCAGGAATGTGTCTCACGACTTGACATCTCATTTCTCTAGACCAGGAGTAGTGAAGGCGTTTTTCTCAAACTCCTTCCTTTTTTGTCCTTGAGGAAAATCATGCAGGACCTCCAGATGCAGGAAAAGTCAAACAGCAAAGAATATCCGTTAGTTGTGATGAAAAGTAACTATATTCTGTAAAGCCACTAATTACTAGACAGTAGCAGGCTACATGTGATCGCTCATTTAATAATTATGTTTCCTGAAGGGTATTGCTTACTTATCAAGAACACAAAGTTCACCCAAAGCCAAGAAGATGACATAATGGTATAACAGGCTGTATGTCAGAATTGAACTCACTAGCCAGTTTCTCCATTTTTCCACACATCTCTTTCTTCAAAGATTCTGAACAGCACCAAGAGAAAATGGGCATTTGGCAGAACAAGTGTTATGGGCCTTGATTCCCTCTCATGTCCTCTGAATTGGGACATTAGAAGATTATAGGTCACCATGACAAGGCAAAATACACTGGAACTGGATTTGGGTGGTCTCCCATGGTATCGTGATGACTGTAGCAACTTGATGGTAGCAATGGTCAGAAATTGGGGGGGGACTCAAAATTGTAAAATCAAATTTGTACTAAGCCACTAGGAACACTCAGAACAGTGTAAAGCTGGGAGTGGAAACACTGTTCTTGGTCTCTCATCCTGCGTATCCTCCAAATCAGGAGTTTATAATATATTTTAGTACATTCCTCGAAGGCTCCCAGCTTTGATCTTTGGCTCCCTCTTCTCTCTGTAGCTTGTGTACAAAGCAAGCACAGAAAGTGGAATTTGGCACCATGTGTTGCTAGTCTTAGAGAAACCAAGTCTAAAGCCAGAGACAAACATTTTTCTACTGCAAAATGTTTAAAGCAATAGTGCTTATCTCACTGTTTGAAAAGCAATGCAAATTCAAGTGGCTCTCATTTTATCCACGTTTTCTTCAATTTAGACAATTCTCAATATTGTATATATGAGAGCTCTACTGTATATTTAAGGGAACATGGTATTTAAATTGACTTCAATACATTTTTAAAGTCCATTATCATCACTAAAGCTTTTCACTTTGGAATATTAAAAATCACTCTCATTTCCTTTTCTTTCACATTTTTTCCTAGTTTTAGCCCATTTTTACAGTGGTAATATAGCTCTGTTGAATAAAATCAGGGCTACACGTGGCAAATAAATGTCTACAGAACTCTTCTGGACTGGGCGATGGAACTATATACTGAGTTAAGCTAGCAGCACCTTATCTTTAGCAACGTCTACATAAAACCTAACCACTGCACATATAATTTGGCAGTCAGAGATGAATTTTTGATGGGAAGGTAGATTAGAACAGAGCAAATCCTGACATATTGTACAGTGACCCTCCTCCCTCCCCCAGCTGAGTTCTTTATTGCCTCTGCATGCATTAAAATACTCTTTGGATATCAGGAGAATTCTCCCTCTGCCACAATCCATCCTAAAGGAGAGAAGCATGTAAGAATGTGTCACATGTTTTTAGCAAGACAACCCGATCACCAAATGCTATGATCCCATTTAATTTACTCTACTTGTCTGGATTCTCAACTACTTAAGCTAAATAATTGAGGTGGGTTCTGTCCCAAGCTTCTTGGTGGAATATACCTTTTCCCCCTGTGGATTTGGCCTTTTCACCCAACTTTAAGGAAAGGGTAAGCGTTTCTCATTGGAGGGCATTTCTCACTGGGGTACTTTTTATATTATTACTACGTGTATAATTCTTTTCCGGTTTTCTTCACTACGAAAAAAGATGGTGTTAGCATTTTTAAAGGCTGTCTCTCTGCATTTTATTGTATAAATCAGATTTCTTGCTGAAGTCAAAGGTCATTCCTCCTGCTGCATAACAATACTTTTCAGCCTAATATTAAAAGCTGGCCTCATTTTACTTTGTAATAGAAAGCTTCACTTTGGCATTAATATTATTCAAAAGGCAGCTGCCCACATAATAAGTTCCTTTTAAGCAAAATGAGAAAACACACATTTATCAAATAATTTTCAGTTACGGAGGCTACAGTTTTGATTGCATCAAAAAACCTCAGCCAATCATTCCTGAGAGATGCCAGATACATGTGTCTGGCAGGATATTGAATAGCCAATGAGTGTGTTCTTGCATAATATATTTATAGAATCTTTTACAATGTGGAGAGAGGGGAAGAAATGTGGCTTTTAAAAAAATTCTAAGCCAATGTTAAAGGGGCCATGCCAAAGCTGAGAAATACTTCTGTAAAGAAAATGGCACACATCCCTGAGTATTCTAACGTGGTGAATGGCAAAGGCAAAATTGAATTTATGCCTTCCTGTTTGTGCCACTCACTTGTGTAGATTTGTGTCTATGATGACACTAGAAAGGACAGTTTCCTGTTTTGCTTTTTGTGAATTAGTCCAGTAAAATCCGCTTTACTTGTACACAGCCGAGCTTAGGTCCAGCCTGGACATGAAATATAGTAGCAGGGCTGACATGAGTTTTAGCCAGAGCAAGATAGCTCTTTCCTGTGATTGCATGTCACCTTGTACAAACAATGTTAGGATACAATTTGGTTTACAAAGTTATGTAAAGCTTCATTTAGATATCTGTACACACACACACACACACACACACACACACAGATGTAATGTTTCCTTTTCCTGATATATTTCCAAAGCATACACTACACTCTTAGTTTATGATATTAAGACCATTTTCAAATAATTTACTAATGTAGAAAAATGGGGCTGGGCGCGGTGGCTCACTCCTGTAATCCCAGCACTTTTGGAGGCCGAGGCGGGTGGATCACATGAGTTCAGAAGTTCGAGGCCAGCCTGACTGATATTGTGAAACCCGGTCTCTACTAAAAATGCAAAAATTAGCCGGTTATGGTGGCGGGCACCTGTAGTCTCAGCTACTCAGGAGGCTGAGACAGGAGAATTGCTTGCACCCAGGAGGCAGAGGTTGCAGTGAGCCAAGATTGTGCCACTGCACTTTAGCCTGTGTGACAGAGTGAGACTCTGTCTCAAAAAAAAAAAAAAAAAATGGAAAAGAAAAATGATACGACGGTCACGTCATCTACATACTCACTTGCAATTTCTTTCTCCTATTGTATTCGAGGTTTAATTGCAAATACTGAGATGAAATTGATCCAGAGAAATCTTGCCAAACAAACCAACAAAAACCATAGTCAATTCTATGTCACTATGATTGATAAGGAAACCAGTGCTTTAATTTCTCAGGTGACTCTCTTCTCATCCTGATGAACCTGCCAATCAAACTCAGCAGACAGGCAAGAGAAGAATACAGTTAGACGGAAGGAGCAGCATCAGATGAAGGCCTTTGCTAGGACTGTTGCTGCTGCTTCTAGTTGTATTTTTTCTTACTTGTTTTCTCTTTCTCGTCCCCTTCCTCATTTCATTCTCCTTCCCTTCTATCTTTTCTAACTTGTCCGTTTCTTGGAAATCAACTTATGGCAAAACACCCATGTCTGTTGCTTAAATGCTCCAAGTGGCTATACTAGGTTGGGAATTGTAGACATCTCATATGATTTCTCATAGATTTCAATGTAGTTCTTATAACTTTCTAATGTCAGCCCCTCTGATGTACAAGTCTTGTTGTGATCCTCTGGAATAAAGCTGTGACTCTCTGGAACTTCACATCACAAAATGGTGTTCAAAAATATCTGTTTTGTTAGATGGCCATGTGCAGTGCCAGCTAAAAACATGATGCATTTCTAGAGAGCCCGATCACCCACCTCTGGCGTTTTTCCCTTAAAGGAAAAAGACACACGTGCGTGCGCAGGTGCGCACGCACACACACACACACACACACTTCTAAATAGAATTCAGAAGACATAGCACTGGAAACAGCTCATTTCTCAGAAATTCCTGAAAGCTAGAACTGCATCCTCCCCCACAATCAGAGACTCAATCAGCCTCCAATGGAAAAAAAAAAAAAAAAAGTGGCTGCAGTTGTAAGAGACAAGCTGATCTAATTGATCCCAGCCCCTCAGGGAGGATGTTCTTCACTTAATTAAGAGCACTGCCACCTGCTTGGTGTATTGGCGTCTAGCAATTCACTTGAGCAGGTCCATCGGCAGATTAGGGCACCAGCTTTTACTGCTGCGTGGTACTGAAACACCAGCATATTAAGCTCTAAAGCTGGTTCTTAAACTGTCATAATGCTGGCTGAATTATAGCTGATTGGAATACCGAACAGGAGAATGCTGATTGGCTGAAAGCAAATCAAATCTGAACAAAACTACACTGCACTAATAGAATAATAAGGCAGAATGCTTGAAAGAAATTATTTATACATTGCTTCATAAAGGTTCTGATCATTTAGTTTACGTTCTCTAAGCAACTATCCCCTCTAAAATGTTTAATCAAAACCAACTTTAGCTGTTCTATTTACTGTAAAGTGGTATTGTGATACTTGTGACCAATGAAAATCTCACATTTTATGAAAGAATCATAGCTTTTTTAGTATTGTATCTCATGCCTGTTAAGACACACAGATAAAGCCATTTATGGGAACAGGTGAAACCTGTCAGCTACGGATTTTTAAAGACCCCAATAATGGCCAACTTCTAAACAAATTTCAAGGATTTCTTGAATGTTTGGTTATTAAACCAAAGCCCAAGTGAATACAGTTTATTATTTTAAGATTATTTTAAAAATTAAGGTTTCTCAGTATTGACATTATGATGAAATTATGAATTTACTAAAGTGCTAATTAGAAGTGCTTATCCTCTCAAGTTAAAGGGCACCAACAGACAGCCTTAAACTAGGCTTGTATTTGCTTTGCATGATTTAACTGCTTTACATTTTTCTTTCAGTTTGTGCTTTATGTAGCAATACCAATAGTAATGTCAATGGTTAATAGCATAGTAGAAGATAAAAATGTATAACTTTTTAGATACTAAAAGAGAATATTATTGATCAAGTGGGTAAACTTCCTACTTGTTTATTCTAAAGTATATTATTCCTTTTACGTGAAATTTTCATTTCTTTTCAAAATCTCAAACTGTTTCACATTAAAGATATTGTAACCTGCAGATGATGTTTTTATTGTTATTGAATCACCCATAAGTGGTAACAATATATATGCGGTAAACACTAAAAAAAAAAACCCATTTCTCTGAATTGAGCTGCCCAATACAAAGAATGATACTGGTTACATATTTCTAGAGAGGGCCATAGGGCCATAGTATTTTTTTTTTTTTAAGAGATAGGGTCTTACTCTGTCACCCATGCTGGAGTGCATTGGTGCAAACATAGCTCACTGCAGTCCCAAACTGCTGGGCTCAAGCAACCCTCCTGCTTCAGCCTTCTGAGTAGCTGGGACTATAGGCATACACCACCAGCCCTGGCTAATTTCCTATTTTTTGTAAAGGCAGGATCTTACTTTGTTGCCCATGCTGGTCTTGAACTCTTAGCTTCAAGTGATCCTCCTGCCTTGGCTTCCCAAAATGCTGGGATTATAGGCATGAGCCAACCTGCCTAGCCTGTTTTTATGATTTTTTAAGAAAATTAATACAAAAATTTTTGTAGTAAATTTTAAATCTCAAAAAAAAAAAAACCACATGAAAATCAAAAGTCCTCCTTGCTCTCTATCTTAGTCCATTTAGTGTTGTTATTAAAGAATAGCTAAGGGTGGATAATTTGTAAAGAAAAGAAGTTTATTTAGCTGACAGTTCTGCTGGCTGGAAGGTTCAGGTTTGGGCGTCTGGTGAGAGCTTCAGGCTGTTTCCTCTCATGGCAGAAGGCAAAGGGGAGCCGGTGTGTGCAGACACCACATGGTGAGAGAGGAAGCCAGAGAGAGAGAAGGGGGAAGATGCCAGGCTGTTTTGTTGTTGTTGTTATTTGAGATGGAGTCTTGCTCTGTCACCCAGGCTGGAGTGCAGTGGCATGATCTCGGCTCACTGCAGCCTCTGCCTACTGGGTTCCAGCGATTCTCCTGCCTCAGCCTCCCAAGTAGCTGGGATTACAGGCACGTGCCACCACAGCCAGCTAATTTTTGTATTTTTAGTGGAGACGTGGAGACGGGGGTTTCACCATGTTGGCCAGGCTGGTCTTGAACTCCTGACCTCAGATGATCCGCCTACCTTAGCCTCCCAAAGTGCTGGGATTACAGGCATGAGCCACCTCGCCCAGCTGCCAGGTTGTTTTTAAACAACTAGTTCTAACAAGAACTAACAGAGTGAAAAATCATTCACCGATGAAGGAGGGCATTAATCTATTCATGAGGGATCCATTCCTCTGACCCAACATCTCCCATTAGGCCTCACCTCCAACATTAGGGATCAAATTTTAACAGGTTGGGAGGAGACATATACCCACACTATAGGGATCTCTACTGTAGTCCTCTCTGTAGAGATTATCACTTTTATCTTTTCTTTTCTCTTTTCTTTTCTTTCTTTCTTTCTCTTCTTTCTTTCTTTATTTCTTTCTTTCTTTCTTTCTTTCTTTCTTTCCTTTCTCCTTCCTTCCTTCCTCTCTCCCTCTGTCCCTCCCTCCTCATCTCCTTTTCTCATCTTCTCTTCTCTTCTCCTCTTCTCTTCTCTTCTCTTCTTTCTTTTCTTTTCTTTTCTTTCACAGGATTTTGCTCTGTTGCCCAGGCTGGAGTGTAGTGGGCTCAAGTAATCCTCCTGCCTTGGCCTTCCAAAGTACTGGGATTACAGGCATGAACCACTGTGCCTAGCCTATAAATTTTCATAATCATCCAGAACTTTTTCTAAAATATATACGGGGGGGAGAAGAGAGATTTTGTTTTGGTCACGTTTAACATAAAAAAATTCTGTTTCTAAGTATTTTTCTATAACTCGTATTTTCACAAAACAATGTTTTCAGAAATTTTTGGGGTGGAGGGGGTCATTTCATACAGAAGTGCCTATGATTCATTGCTGCTGAGTTTTTCATAGGGTGGATGAATTATAATTTATTTTACCCTATGTTGATGGATATTTATGTCATTTTCAACATTCACGCTTTCAGTGCTGTAGTGAAAATACATGCAAGTATTTCCCCCAGACCAGAGACTTAAAACAGCTGTGTCCAAGGGCAGTGCATTCTATATCTCACAGCAATGTGGGTCTTTTAAGGTAGCTGAAAATGCACGTCACTTCTTCATTGTTCCCTCTGATTGGTGAATTTTGACTCCCAGATAGTCCTGTGGTATCTTTCTCATTGAATTAAAATTTTTGAATCTTTCTCCACATTTTTATAATGAGACTACTACTCTTTCTTTATCACCTAATCTTTACTTAGTTTTCTTTATTTTACTTATAACCACCTGATATATAAGGTATTTATTTGTTTATTGATTGTTCTGGATTTATCTGTTTCGCCCTCTGCTATATTTCTGGCACTCAGATCACTGCCTAGTGTTTAACAATATTTGTAGAATAAGTGAAAAAATGAGTGAACAAATGAACTATAATTTTACCTCCTGTAATCCCAGCTACTCAGGAGGCTGAGGCCGGAGGATCACTTGAACCTGGGAGGCAGAGGCTACAGTGAGCCGAGATAGCACCACTGGACTCCAGCCTGGGTGACAGAGCAAGAACCTGTCTCAAAAAAACAAAACAAAAAATTATTCCTGTTTCTGTGTGAGGGAAACTAAGAAAAACATATCCCTTGTCTCTGTAAGAAGCAACAAATAATCATTTATGAATCTCACCAAATGAAAAAGGAATAGGGACAGGGGCTTTGTGATCATCCGAAATATTATCTACTTAAGGCATTGGCTAGTTTAACACAAGCTAATTCCTCCTCTCTTTAATATTGGTACATAATGGAGTAATCCACCAGGGTCTCTTATAGCACTGATGACCACCAGGAGTTGCATTGACTCTAATACATATTGTGGCATCAAGTTCTGTATCCTGGTTTTTCCCAGGAGCTCTGCCCTGAAAAACCTCCTTCTCTTCACCACCACACTTGTCCTTTTGTCTTTTCTTTTCTGCTGCTGAGTCTTCAAGTGGGAAGTTATATAGACTATGATATCACCTATCATTTATAACCAAGTAGAAAATAAGAATTAGAACACTGTTGTCAAGCTGTCTTCACTCCCTAATTGAATTTTATCCGTTTAGCACTTTAAAATGGAAGGTTTGGAGGATTTAATTTTTAAAAGGTAATATTCTTTTTTTGGATCATTTTTAATACCTTAAGTCCCTGACCAGAATTTCTGAGATTGAACAACTAATCGTCCCAAAGATGCTTCAAATATAAGTAATTCAGAATTTTTAAGGTATTCCTCAAAGGGCATGAAATTATGGAGTAAAACTAGCTTAACAGAAGAAAAAATAAATCCAGGGTTGATTCCTGAGGTAGGATTTATTACCTTATAAATCTGTAGAACAATTTAAACTTTCAAAAAATAATTTAAAAAATTAGTGATCTAATTAAATATGCACCCACTCATATACTCCTCATCTAAAAGAAGCCAGATCAAAACTATTGGGAGCTATGGCTAAAGCAGCTGATGAGAAATTAAATAGCTTGCTCTCTCTCTTTTAGTCTAGTAGAATGTGGTTTTCATTAGCATCGTTGTTTGTAACAAATTATAGATAAACTTCAGGCAATGATTGATGTGGCTGGGGGTAGTAAGGTTATGTAAAACTTCAACTTCTACAGTTAGAAAACATTCTAAAAAATTAAATGGGTAATAAATTGTCATACCTTGGAATAGAGAAAAATACTGGGCATTCTAAATGCCTAGGTTGTCACTAGCTAGTAAGGAAAAAATATTTTGCCAACTTCATGCATATTAAACAGATGCATGCCAGGTGGCAAAAAAAAAAAAAAGAAAGAAAGAAAGAAAGAAAGAAAGGTGGTGGAATGTAAAACTAACTTTGTAAAAGCCTTCTTGTGTGCGTCTGCAATTCCTTTTCTTCTCTGGCATTTTATAGTTGGCACTTTTCGTTGGGCTTTAACAAAATTAAGTGCTTTCCTCTGAATAAGAATAAATCACCAACTTATTTTCATGTTTACCAAGACTAGCTCCAAAGTTAGTGTTGTTTTTCTTGATGGCATTAGCTTCAAAAGCTTGTCTCTTAAGAGAGTCATTACGTTATAATATGTGAATTAGTTCAGTTCGGTTTACAATCAAACAAGTTAATTGTTGGCTCGGTCCACTCCACAAAAAAAACTCTTATCTATCTTATTTATGTGTTCTTGAGCTAGGGGGGAAAAAAGGTACTTTGTGTATGAGTTGGGGAGAAAAAGGGAAAAGACTCAAGTCAAAGAAATGTCTTCCTAAACTCTGGATTTGAGCCATTTTTCTAGACTCAAATGTCCAGTCTGTTTTGAGGATTATTTAAAACTTGACCTTGAGACCAATTTGCTTGTCATTGCTTCAAAAACAATGCTAACGTGAGAACTTGCAAATCTTAAATCAAACTTTTTCAATATTAAAACAATAATGATTGTAAGGACACAATATATTTTAGTTATGTATTCATATTCATTTATTTACATGTCTAACGGATATTACTGAGTGCCATTATGTGCTCAGCCTGGTGCCAAATTTCTAGGAATATGATGGTTAGAAATAACAGACAAAACCTCTTCCTCCATGCTTTTGAGACTCACGTCTAATAGTCTGCAGGCAAAGAGGGACACGTTCCACAAGAAGGATGTTTTCTCATGTTTCAGCCCTATAGAAGGTTAGGAAGCAGTCTACCGAGATACTGAAAACTTTATTTCAGTAACAATTTCTTTACTCTATCCACCCCAAAAAGTAGAGAGAATGCAGTTGTACCCATGGTTATAGGATATTGCCAATCACAGATGGAAACAGAAATTCAGGGTAAATCCTATGAGAATTTTTGGTTTAAGATGGACCAGTTTGCAGCAACCAAGGGGAAGCTTACAGTGAAATTTCTGCCCAGTGGAACCTCAGTTTGGCTACTAGAGGGCTCTGATCTCAAGGACTGTCAGTTCATTCAAGATGTGAAATAATTAGAAAAATAAGAAGAAAATCTGAAGGTGTACTAACAATCAAGTGACCTTCAGGTAAAATAAGCTAATTCTTTCAACCTTGAGAGAATGAGAAGTTGGTACGATGGTTAGGAAGAGGAGATTCCAGGTGAAAATAAAATTCCAACTTAAATGATGTTAAAGGAGAAATATTCTCAGTAAAGAGTTTGGATGTGTTGGGTGGTAAATATGTAATAAAGTTATTTCGTGACATGCAAGATAATCTGAGACGAAATGGAGAGCCACATCTTTCTGTTTCTTTGTGCTCATCCTCATGTTCAAAGTTTAAATCAATTGAAGGGTCAAAGTGCCCAAGTTCATCTCAAAATACGCCATCCTCATTCAAGGTTGCAATTTCCTCTTTTGAGGAAGACAGAGTGGCCTAACCAAACAGGAGAGAAAAATCAGGGTTTATAAAAAGGTTGGATAGGAACCATTTAATTCTCACCGTACTTGGCTTTCCCAGGAATGATTATGCTCTCCTTATGAATGTGACATTGAAAATCTGTACTTTTTATAGGACGCAGTGGGAAAAAAATGTAAGCTGTAAAATGTTGCTTTAAAAACGTGTTTAAAAACAGTGTTCTGACACTTTATTGCACAATGAGCTCTTACATTAAGCATTTATGGCAGCTACAAATTCACAGCATGGTTTTGATGCAGTAATAAAAAGCACCAAAATGGATCCAACTGACATTTTACAGCCAGAACAAAGGTTTGAAAGTTTAAAGCTTATCTGTAGCTACTACATGTTACATATCAGTTACATTATCTATAACAAGATTACACGTTACCCACCCCTAACATATTTCTAATAATAAATTATTAGTAAATTCAGTATCTCAATCACTTTCAAGGTCAAAGAACATCAAATCATATGGTCAAACAAACTTAAGGTAATGAGGAAAGACTCTAATTTTTTTTATGACCACCGAGTGCATACACAGTTCATCGAAAATCCATGCTTGCCCAAAGGAGTGGTTCAATCTCATTTTTCCTCTTCTCTGGGGTTCCAAACAGTCCCTAGTCTTTTTGTACTTATTAATGGGATTGAGTCAAAAATTCTCTCAGACATTTTGTATATTTTTTCCTTTGATTCTAGCAAAATATTGGGAATGTCTGTGATGCTCTCAATTAGCCAATAGTATCACAAACATGTAGTTGGGTCCGATCTTATTCCTGCTCAAATTCCCCCACTACCACCACCACAACTGTGGCTCTTTATCAATATCAGATTAGTGTGTTGGCAGAGTGATATTTTGCCTAGAGCTTATCCAAAATACATGACGATCTCTGAGCTGTTGGTCTGAAATCATAAAAGAGTGGGTATTTGAAAACAAGTGTTCTGTATAGTTTTCTCAGTTCACATGAAAATTTTCCTAGGTGTATCTATATCTTAATGGTTATATTAACTAGATAGCTAGATATATTGATAACATTTTTGATGGGTATGAAAACATTTTTGATGGGCATGAACACTCTGAGGCCTTACTTAGTTCATGAATTTGTCTATGGAAAAGAATTAGCGTTATTTTCCCAAGCCAATTTTTTTGTGAAATTGCCACTGCTAAAAGCCTCATGACTTGGACATAGCATAGTCCAGTTTCTCGGCGTTGCAACAGAAGCCAAGATGTGGTTCTTCCCAAGGGCTGGTTGCATTTGTCTGAATGCCATGTTCATCGTTTTTAATGTTGGATAGACATTTTGGGATTGAGTTATATAAAGATATTTACCAGCGAATCTATTCTCAGTATTCTCAGCAAAACAAATGTATGCCATTAGTGATCAAACTATTTAAAATATATTTTAAGTGATCAAACATAATAATATAAATATAATAATACAAATCCATAATTATTTTATCAAGTTTTATTCTTTTTCAGAATATTGTAACATCCAGTGTTTTATTTGATTATGAGTATTCTCTTTGACAGATGAAAACATGTATCTGGAGTCAGAAATCTTTAATTCCTTGAAAAAATATCTTACAATGACATAATAATGTCAGTGCAATCTAAATTCCTGTATTGAAAGTCCTAATACAATTCTAAAATTCCTTTTGTTTCTTTTTGAGCTATTTTAGATTTCTTTAATCATACTATAGTCCATAAGTCTGTCTTGCATATATGAAGTTGTTACCATCCATGAAAATACTGTCAACAAGTGTGTGGATTTGACAGCCTAGAACATGTAACTCTCCTTCCAGCATAACAATATCTTACCAAGTTTAATTTTATACATATATAAAAAATAAATGAACTATAAATATACATGTAATATATAAATAATTCATTTCATAATCTTACAATGATAAGGCACGCTGTTCATTCTCATGTACAAACATGGGAAACAGGCCGGGCATGGTGGCTCATGCCTGTAATCCCAGCACTTGGGAGGCTGAGGCGGGAGGATCACCTGAGGTCAGGAGTTTGAGACCAGCCTGGCTAACATGGTGAAACCTTGTCTCTACCAAAAATACAAGAATTAGCTGGGTGTGGTGGCAGGTGCCTGTAATCCCAGCTACTCGGGAGACTAAGGCAGAATCGCTTGAATCCGCGATGTGGAGGTTTCAGTGAGTGAGCCGAGATTGCACCACTGCACTCCAGCCTGGGCAACAAGAGCGAAACTCTGTCTCTAAACAAAAAACAAACAAATAAACAAAAAATGGGAAACATTGTATTGAAAGTTAAAAATATATTTGGAAATTTTTTATTACTGTATAAAATTGAACAAAAGTAGTCAAGATGAAGGAATAACCTCTACCCCTTTGTTATTGTTATCAACTTTTTCTAATTACAGGTGTCATCAGTACTATTGTAACAAATTCCAGCAATATAGAAATAACATACATTATAAATGTCTGCCCCAAGCCATGCACGATCCATCTTACCCTTAGGAGTTTGACATTCTTTCCATACTTCTTGTCTTATAACTCTTTAAACACATGTATACTATTTTAATGAGATTATATAACTTGTTTTCAAAATTATCAATATAACTTACACCTCAGGTTTGGAAAAGCCATCCTCTCTCTCCCCATCTCAGAAATCATTTTAAATACACTTATATTTTATGGTTTTCTTTTCATTTAGATTTTTCAATCCATTTACAACTTGGGGAAGTTTTATTGTGATGGTGTCACAATTTTATTTTTACTTCAAAGTGCTTTGCCAATAGTCACAATGGCATGTAATATTAATAAATTATTATGACTTTTTAACTTTGAATATAACTTTGAAGTAGAATCAAAATATCATAGTAGCAAGAGGGGCAGAAGCT
This sequence comes from Nomascus leucogenys, assembly GCF_006542625.1. Taxonomy (NCBI): domain Eukaryota; kingdom Metazoa; phylum Chordata; class Mammalia; order Primates; family Hylobatidae; genus Nomascus; species Nomascus leucogenys. The sequence goes on along the minus strand of NC_044382.1, from coordinate 12,338,403 downwards.
TATGAAAGGAATCTTAAACGTAATCTTGCCCAGCAACCAAGTTATATGTTGGTTGTTTTAGACTGGAATCTAGTGGAAGTCTGGAAAAGTTTACTGAGAATTCTTAGTAGTTCTTAAATTACGTTTTAAAACTCTATCAAACTATATATTCCTTCAACAGAAGTGTCTGATTCCATTAATGCTTTCAAAGTCAGTGCCTCGAAAGAGGGGGCAGGGTATTAGGGTGAATATATGTCAGCCATATACTCAGAAACAGAGGCAAGGCAAGAAGATGTGATCTGTTTTAATTCAGACTCAAACTCCCCGTTTACTTTCCAATATCGATAAAAAATATTTCCAGATGTATAACAATAGATAAGAATGGGAAATAAAACTTGAATTATTACATTGTTAAATTGCCCAATTCAAGCCCCTAAGTCTGGATGTTTATATAAAAATGCAGGCAGATGATTTAGTAACGGTGGTGATGAGAACAGAAATAAACAAAAAGATCAATTTTACCCACTTGAGGATGTTAATATATCAATTAAAAAATAAATATTGTTGCTAAATATAGGTAATTTTAAATTTAATTCAGTAATTTAACTGCAGTAATTTATTTTTAAAATCATAACATTTTAATTGAGTAATAATAAAAAGGTAAGATAATTGGCATACAATCAGGTACCTGAGAAGGAAGAAAGTTGAGTAGAGAGTTGCTGCCTCCTGTTTGCTTTTCAGAAGGTTTCCCCATATAATTCAAGATAATAATCCCTAACATTGCTATAGACCTGGAGTTCTTAACCTAGAGTCTATGGAAATCTCAGCTACTTTTGGGAGCTCCACAATTGTCCTGAAATTATATGCAAAATTTTGTGGCTTCTTGTGGTGGTAATGTGTGCATGCGGGCATTCTTCTGATATAAATAATTCATGGCTTTCATCACAATCCTGATGGAATTCATGGCTCCCTAAAAGTTCAGAACAAGTGATATAGACCTCAGAATGTACAAGGTGCTTTAGAGTTTTTACCTAGTTCTTCAGAGCAGCAGTCCCCAACCTTTTTGGCACCAGGTATCAGTTTAGTGGAAGACAATGTTTCCATAGACTGGGTGGAGGAGGGATGGTTTCAGGATGATTCATGCACATTACATTTATTGTGTGCTTTATTTCCACTATTATTACATTGTAATATATAACAAAATAATTATAAAACTCACCATAATGTAGAATCCATGGCAGCCCTGCTTTGTTTTCCTGCAGCTAGATGGTCCCATCCGGGGATGATGGGAGACGGTGGCCTGTCATCAGGCATTAGATTCTCATAAGAAGCACGCAACCCAGATCTTTCACATGCACAGTTCACAACAGGGTTTGCGCTCCCATGAGAAACTAATCCTGCCGCTGATCTGACAGGAGGCGGTAATGCCAGGGATGGGGAGCAGCTGTAAATACAGGTGATTCTTTGCTTGCTCACCCGCCGTTCACCTCCAGCTGTGCAGCCCCGTTCCTACAGGCCACCGCCCAGTATCGGTCCGTGGCCTGGGATGTGGGGACCCCTGCTTTACAGTACAGGAGCAGACCTGAACCAAGCCCAAGACACTTACATTTCCCCACTTCTGTGGTCCAGAGAAAAGTGGCCTGGAGAAACTGTTCTCATCAAAGTACAGTTACTAAACCTGGAGACCTCTCCTGTCCCATTTGCATTTGACACTGAAGAATAGATGTGAAGATGTTACAGATCTTTAGGAAAGGACAGATATTTTCTGAGAAGAGGGAAGGTGGGAGTCTTCAAATTTACCTTGTGGCAGCTAGCCAACCACACCACTGGTAAGTGAAGAATGTGTATTCCAGAAGTAGTGAAAGTTCATTTCAACAGAGTCACTTAGGGAAAACAAAAGCTTCCTTTATATAGTGCAATCTGTATGCATTTCTTTAAGCCCTAATATTTGAATGCCGAGGCACTGAGTCCACGTAGTTATTATCTGAAACTCTAGTTCATTCATTTTTTATTCAAATGGGATACTAAATCACACAATTAGGAGAAAAACCCACCTTTTAAAAACAACAAAAAAAATGAACTCAGAATATTGCACCTCTATAACCATACATTCTTTCTTAGAAGTGTGCGTTTATTCACTTTCCCATCCTGAAACATATGACATCCTATTATTTAAACATTGGTCAAACTACAGCAAAATGAATAGAAACTAAAATATTTCTTAAATGTTTAAAATTCAGCTACTCAAAATCTTGACGCTCTGGTCTCTCCAAGTCCTGCTGATTGCTAGTGGCAATTTCTTCAGGGTGTTCTTTCTCCTGTTTATTTTTGCCAATTTTGTCAAAGATCAGTTGGTTGCAGGTTATGTGGTTTTATTTCTGGATTCTCTATTCTGTTTCCATTAATTTATGTGTCTATTTTTACCCCAGTAGCATGCTGTTTTGGTATTTAATTTGGAGTTCAGTGACATGATGCCTTCAGCTTTGGTTTTTTGTTGTTGTTTGTTTGTTTATTTTGCTTAGGAATGCTTTGGCTATTCAGGCTCTTTTTTGGTTCCATATGAATTTTAGGATTCTTTTTTCTAATTCTGTGAAATATGACATTGATAATTTTATAGGAATAGCATTGAATCTGTACATTGCTTTGGGAAGCATGGTTGTTTTAATAATATTGACTCTTCCAATTCATGAGTGTGGGATGTTTTTCCATTGTTTCAGTCGTCTACAATTTCTTGCATCAGTATTTTGGTTCTCCTTGTACTTATCTTTTACCTTCTTGATTAATTCTATCCCTAGGTATTCTATTTTATTTTATTTTATTTTATTTGTCGTTATTTTTAGTGAGATTCAGTTCTTGGCTTGATTCCTAGCTTGATTGTTGTTGCTGTATAGAAATGCTGCTACTTTTTGTGAATTGATTTTGCATCCTGAAACTTTACTGAATCATTTACCAAATCTAGGAGTCTTTCAGAGAAATCTTTAGGGGTTTCTGGTGTAAGATTATATTAATACTATTCATGAACGGAGATAATTTTACTTCCTCTTTTTTTCCAAATTGGGTGCCTTTCATTCTTTCCCTTGACTGGTTGCTCTAGCTAGGACTTCCCAGTCCTGTGTTGAATAGGAATGGTGAAAGTGGGCATCCTTGTCTTGTTCAGGTTCTTACAGGAAATGTTTTCAACATTTCCCCATTCAGTATGATGTTGATTGTGGGTTTGCCATATGTGACTTTTATTATTCTGAGGTATGCTCCTTCTATGCCTAGTGTTTTGAGGGTTTTATTGAATGTTTTTCTACATCTACCTAATTACAAGCAGTGAAATTGAATCAGGAATAAAATAGTCTCCCACTTAAAACAAAAAGCCAGTACCAGAGGGGTTCACAACTGAATTCTACCGGACCATACAAGGAAGAACTGATACCAATCCTACTGAAACTGTCCCAAAAAGTAGAGGAGGAGGGAATCCTCCCTAACTCATTCTACAAAGCCAACATCACCCTGATACCAAAGCCAGGCAGCCACAGAACAACAACAACAATATCCCTGATGAACATTTGATGCAAATACCCTCGATGAACATTTGAGGCAAAATCCTCAACAAAATACTAGGAAACCAAATCCATAGACATCAGAAAGATACTACACCACAACCAATTAGGTTTTATTCCAGAGATGCAAGGATGGTTCAACATATGCAAATCAATGAATGTGATTCACCATATACACAGAATTTTAAAAATCATATTTTATATGATCTTGATGATTTGACTTTTATAATTTGCAATGCTTGTCTTTAGATCTGGTAATACTCTTCATCCTGAAGTTGACTTTTTAATTTAGCCACACCAGTTTTTTAAAGATAATTTTTGCATGACATAACTTTTCCCTTCCTTTTAGTTTCAACACATCTGTATCTTAATGTTTAAATGTGTTTCCTCTAAAACTAATGTGTGCTTGGGACTTGTCCTTCATTGAGTCTGACAAAATCTATCTTTTAATTTGGGCTTTTAGTCTGTTTACATTAACGTAATTGTTGATACACTTGGGTTTAAGTCTACCATCTTGGTGTTTGAGTTCTCCTTGTTCTAAATGCTTTTAATCCCTCTATTCCTCTTTTTTTCCTTATTTTATTGAATAGATTATCTCCTTTTTTCCCCCTCTATCAATCTTTTAATCATGCATCTCTGTTAATTTTTACTGTTTGAAAGATTAGAATATAGATCTTGAGGTTGTCTCAAGACTCACTTAAAAAATGTGTACTACTTTGCCAATAAGTACTTTGCAAATAACAACCTTACAATAGTGTACTTTTACTTATCACTCAGTCTTTTGCATTCTTGTTTTCATATGTTGACTTTAACGTATTCTTTAAATACCATATCACATTGTTATATTTACATAGCCATATACTTTTAAAGAGATTTAAAATATTTATCTAGCCTCTTATCCATGCAGATGAATTTATTTACATACTTATTCCTGATGTTCTCCATTCCTTTCTGCAAAATTGGATTTCTACATGACAGTATATTCTTTCAGGCCAAAAAAAATTTTAAGAAATTTCTCATGGGGTTTGTCTATTGAAGGCAAATTTTCCCAGATTTGTCTGTCTGAAATGCCTTTATTTTGCTTCAGTTTCAAAGTATTTTTTTGCTGGATATTGAATACCAGATTTACTTCTATTTTGTGGCTTTTTTTTTTTTTTTTTTTGAGACAATGTCTGGCTCTGTCACCTAGGATGAGTGCAGTTGTACAATTACAGCTCACTGCAGTCAAAGTCCTGGGCTCAAGTGCTCCCACCACCTCAGCCTCCTGAGTAGCTGGAACCCCAAGCACCACCAACATGTTCAGCTAGTTTATTATTTTTTGTAGAGATGTGGTCTCACTATGTTGCCCAGGCTGGTCTTGAACTCCTAGACTCAAACAATCCCACTGCCTTGGCCTCCCCAAGTGCTGGGATTACAGTCGTGAGCCACAGCACCCAGCCTTTTTTTCCACTCTTAAACATGTCATGTTGTTTTTATTGAGAAGTCAGCTGCCATTCTCATCATTTTGCCTTTATGTGTCTTCCTCTGGCCACTTTCAAGATTTTGTACTCATTTTCAGCAGTTTGACATGACATGCCTTGATTTGTTTTTCTTTGTGTTTATCCTATATGTAGTTTACTGAACTTCTTCAATCTGTTAAATAATTTCTTTCAAAAATGTTAGAGAAATTCATGACCATTATCTCTTCAAATATTTATTCTGTCCTAATTTCTTTCTCTTCTCCTTCTATCACACTGATTACACATATGTTAGACCAATTCATGTTGTCCTTCAGATCTTGGGCACATTATTTTATTGTTCATCTTTTTGTTTCTATTGATCTGTCTTCACATTTACTGATTCTATCCTATTCTCTGTCTGCTAGTACACCTATCAAAGGAATTTTGTTTTATCTCTATCAGTTTCTCTTCCTTCATTTCAAATTTTGCCATCTAGGCACTTTATTCATAGTTTCCATACCTCCATTGACATTTCCCATCTGTTCATGAATGTTATGAACCTTTTCCACTATACTATTTAACATTCGTGTGATAGTTATTTTAAAGATGCCCTATAAAAATTCAACATCTGGGTTATATATTGTCTAATTCTGACCATTTTCTCTCTTGATAATGAATCACAATTTTTTATTCTTTGTATGTCTTATGATTTTTTTATTGAATGTCTAATATCAATAAAGACTAAAGCAAATAATATTTTTACCTAGAAAAGGTCATGCTTCCTCTTTCTGGCTGTTAATGGGTGGGTTATATCAGTCTATTTCCAGGCTAGTGTGTCTTTCAAATGAGTCTGGGTTTTTTGTTGTTGTTGTTGTTGTTACTTAATTTAGATTCATTTCACCATGAGCTTAAAATTATTTGACATGCGATTCGTAAACCTACAGCATGTGCCTCTTCTTTCTATCTCTCCTCTTTGTAGATGGATCCTACCTGGTACGCTGTAAAACCCCTTAACAGCCTGTAGAACTTCTCTCATACTTTTTGCTTGTGATTTTGCCTTCACGCTTCAACAGGCCCCATGTGCTTCTGCCTCAGGAGTGTTTCTTTCAGCTTTCCTGCCCCACCTCCAGCTATATAGCCATAGATAGTCACTGTTTCATAATTAGTAGACATGGTTTAGCGTGTCCACAAGGTTCTCTAATTTCTAAGTCTATACCCTCAGACTTCAGCAGGCCCTGTGAACTTGTTTCATAGGTGGCTAGTGAGATGTAGGGGTACTCTCAGCTCTCCTCTTTCTTCCCCAGTGACAGCCAATAGCTTCCAGGTATTCATGGCAAATACTGGATTACCTGTAGGGTTTTTCTAAATTTCAAGCCCTACGCTCAGATATTAGGAAGCCACATACTTTATCTTTGTCTCAGTAAGAGCCAGCTATCATGCACTGCCTCTAGTCTTTCTCAAAAACATTTGGTGAAGGCTTGTGGACAAAAATGTTGGTGCAGATATCCTTTGTTCCTGTCATAACTTGGGATTCTAGACTGCCACACCAATATGCATTCAGACTCTCACTTTTTGAAATGTATTTGGTTGCTTTTTATCAGCATTTATAGAATTTTCTACCTTTTTCAGGTGCTCTGTCAAGGAGAAAAGCAGAGATGGCTTCCTTCTTTCTCAGTAGGAGTTTGGCATTTTTGGGAATTTTTTTTATTCAGCTTTTCAATGGGCTTCAATAAACTGTGATTTTGTAGGTTAGAATATTTTTATTATTTGGGTGGCAGTGACATTCTCCTGTGACTTTCTGTATCCTACAGGGAAAGATGAAGCTGTCAGATTGGAATTTTTACACAGCTTTATCTACTACTAATTGCTTTCTTACCTAGTATATCTCACAAAGTAGAAATAGTCATAGCAAACATATGTTTAGTAATAATAATACTAACTAGCTCTTCATCTATGCAAAGCACTATCTTAAGCATTTTAAATCTATTAACTCATGCATTCTTCATTGCAGCACAATCTTTCAAATTCCAATATTATCCTCATTGTAATGCAAGGAATATGAGTTTCTAGAAGTTTGAGTAAATGACTCAATATGTAAATAACTCAAATGATTCAATAAGACAAAAAAAAGCAACCAAATATAAAAATGGGGAAAAGAAATGAGTAGCAATGAACATTAAAAAGTAAGCATAAATTGGTCATGAATATATGAAAAGATGTTCAACCATGTTATTCACATTATATTAAAACAATAGGCCAGGGGCAGTGGCTCACATTTGTTATCCCAGCACTTTGAGAGACTGAGGTAGGTGGATCACTTGGGGCCAGGAGTTCAAGACCAGCCTGGCCAACATGATAAAACCCTGTCTCTGCTAAAAGTACAAAAAAATTTAGCCAGACATGGTGGTGGGCACCTGTAATCCCAGCCACTTGGGAGGCTGAGGCAGGAGAATCACTTGAACCCAGGAGGTGGAGGTTGCAGTGAGCCACGATCGCACCATTGCACTCCAGCCTGGGCAACTAGAGTGAAACTCCGTTTCAAGAAAAAAATAATAATAATATTTCTTCCAGGTGAGCATATATCAAAAAGCCAGACAATGACAAGTGTTAGCAAAGATATGGGACAGGCCGGGTGTGGTGGCTCATGCCTGTAATCCCACCACTTTGAGAGGCCAAGGCGAGACAATTTCTTGGGTCTAGGAGTTTGAGACCAGCCTGGGCAACATAGTGAGACTCTATGTCTACTAAAAATGAACAAATTAGCCAGGCATGGAGGTGTATGTCTGTATTCCCTGCTACTCAGGAGACTGTGGTAGAAGCATTGTTTGTGCCCAAGAATTCAAAGCTGTAGTGAGCCACGATCATGCGACTGCACTCCAAACTCCAGCCTGAATGAAAGAATGAGATCTTTTCTCAAAAAAAAAAAAAAAAAAAAAAGAATAAAAAAGATATGGGACAATGAATACTCGCATCTGATAATGGTGGGCATATCTACTGATGCACCACCTGGGAAATTAGTATGATAGCTTCAATTAATCAAGTTGAATATTTACATATCCTTAGCCAAACAGTGCTACTACTTGGTATATACTTTTGAGAAACTGTTGCATAAATACAACAAAGACTTACACATAAAGACTTTTTCAGAACCAGGATTCAAACCTAGACATTCTGACCTTCTAAATTTTTGCCCACAGCTATTATATTATGCTAAAAGTAGTCATAAGTTCAGTTGTAAGATTTCTTACACAAGTGAGATTCCTACCACACAGAAATCCAACCAATTCTCTGGTAGACCTTAGGAAAAACAGAAATATAGAGTGCAGATAGTTGAGACAGTATGACATCGAACTAAATACCAGTCTCCAGGAAAATGAGGCACTCTCCAATTGAGTAAAGATGTGTGAATTCCTTCAACAGCAGAGCACTCCTATTAGGAAATAAACACCCATAATGAACTCTAATAGAACTGTTTAAGGTTCTGATTGGAGCAAAGTAGCCTCCTCTTTTGTTATAAGTGTTGCTTTTGGATGCTAACAAAGTCCTTCTCCCTTGGAGACAGATGTTGCATTTAGGAATTAGAGAAAACCTATCAGTTTTACCTAGCTGAAATACCAATGCAGTTCTAAGTACTTCAACATGGAAATCATTCTTGTTTGCTTGTATTTATACAGAGCAGTCTTAGCATATGTAATTAATAGGTCATCCAGTAAGAAGCACTCTTGTAACCAGTTAAACTCACTATATTTGAATACACAAACCATTCCAGCCAATGAGCCATTCAAAATATTACTTTAAACCAATTTGGTTATAACTATTAAGCCTATTAATGGGTTCCAGAAAACCATGTCTTGGGAAAGTATTGGCAAGCTTTCTGTCAAAGAAAAGCCTAGCAAAGTATTTTCCAATAATATCCCAAGATGCTAATATTTCCTTTAAGTATTGTTTAACTATAGAATTATATTCCCTACTGTCGAAGAATATTGCTTTATTTACCTAAAATTTTCTATGAGCTGCACCTAAATTAAGTGGCAATAAATTAAATTTGGTAACACCTGAGCTTCATATCTGATAAGTAATTTGCTTTCAATGGAATACATTCAGTCATAGCCCTATATTATGGTATAAGCATTTGTGGAGGAAAATCAGTGCTTTAATCAAGATCAACTCAAACATAATATTTATTGTTATTGCATGTAAGTGTGTGAAAAATGAACTGGATGATAGCGCCATGTCAGAACTATTTTCCTCAACATTACCACTAATCATCTAACCTTCGTTAGGAACCAACTCCAGTACAGGTGGGAAAACATTTAGTTGTGTTCTGCTCTGCTGAGCCCATTCAAAATAGCTTTTCTGCCTCACTCCAGTGGTTTCATGAAGATGGGGATTGATCTGTGAATCTCTTGCATGGTATGTTTGAAATTTTTATGTGAGTGTAAAGTGTCAGGTGGTGTCAAATGCTCTCATTACCAGGCAGCAGAGGGAGAGTCAGTTGACAAGGAGTCATCATTTTTTTAAGATATGACTCTGCTTTGATTTTTATGGACAGCAGGTCCTGTTCTTTACTGCATGGTCAAGTCAAAGAAGCTAGTGTGGAGGCCTTGATTTAAATATTATGAATGGTAATTCTAGCACATGCTGATTTTGCTAAAAGCACTCAGTTCATTGAACCTTCCTTGATTTCTTTCCTTTTTCATATTTTTCACTCAACCTTCAGGATTCCACTTTCCTTAATAAAATGTAAAGGGAGCATCTATCCAGTTGTCTGTTCAATGGGCTACATCCTCTTCTAGCCACTAACAAAGTCAATCTGTTCTCCTCCAGCACCCAAGTACACATTCCAAACAGCATTGGTCCATGAGCCAAGAGTGAAAGAAATGCCTCATGGGACCATCATGCATGAGGATACATTTGTAAGTCTCTTTGTCTCTTAAACTCAGTAATGCCACAAATTATTTAGCTAGAAATGAAGCACCAAGTTAAATGAGACATGTTCATTTCCTAGATATTTTCCTGTTTACCCCTTCTATTGTCACAGTCCATCTGATGAGAGTCTAGCTAATACTGCTAAGCCCATGGATTTCCATATTTTGTTAAGCTAGAACTTGGCAGAGACATTTTTATATTGTGGAATCTACTCTACATTGTACTGCTGAAATATTTTCATTGTCTGAAACTCACATCTTGTAGCTGTGGGAGTATGAATGTTATCTTCAGGTCAAATTGCTGTAGGATGGAAGCATGGACCCATTTTTTCTTTAATGCTAATTCTATTTTTGGGTTCTGCATTAAGTACCCATTGCCTCTGAGGTGATTATTTCCATTTTATTTTTTAAAATGCTGATTGTGCATTATATCTTATTAAATTAGCTTTATTTAAAAGCATTCTTACTTGTATAATGATATACTATGTTTGGAGTTCCAACTGTGGGCTTGACAGAGGTGATACTGTTAAAGAAAATCTGTTCAATGACATTGGCTAAAGCACAGTAAGGCAGACTGTATTCAAGACCATCTCAACAGGTGCAGGGACTACTGCAATGGGGCTTTGCACTCTGGGAGAGAGATTGGACTCAACTCCCAATACAGCACGGGCAAGTGGGAATTTATAGCCAAAGAATAGTGTGGTGGTCAGTGGATGGAAAATTACTAAGAGGAAATGTCAGGGGTGAGGAGGATTCTGACTAAACCCACCTAAGAGGATTTTTGCTGAAGATAGGCCAGTGTGATCAGACATCGCCTAGCAGATGGTAGAGGATGGGGAACCTGATCAGATATTGAAGATGATCAGATATTGAGGATGGGATGTTCTTGCTAAACTGACTTAACAGAGTTCTTTTCTAAAGCTGGATTTTACAAGCAAGTGCACAGATGTGCCTGGCAGAAGATTCAGAACGCTGACTAAAGTTGGGCCAAGTAAATAATCTTTGTCAATTTCAAGCATGTATTTCATATTGCTGCTATCTTCCTTTGTGCAACATAAAGAAACTGTTGACACTTTATATTGTAATTATCTTTTATTTTCCATGATACTATAAAATAACCAACTATGGCATTATGAAAACATTACTCCTAAATTTTCAAAATAGGCTTAAGTAACTGGGAGTTATTTTTGCCCCCATTATGATGCTAAAAATAATCTTCTGAAGATATGGATATGAAAGTTTGGAAGCTCTCTTTCCACCAATTCATGAGTTTAATTTGTCCAGTTAATCAAACAATAGGTGATGTGTGTTTCCTTTATCACCTCCAAGTTCATTTCCCATTATTATTCCATCAGTTACTTTGCCAATTTTTCTAAAGTTATTATGGATAAAATCAGACAGAGAGTAATTAGAAATCTGATCCAGAGATTTGTGGAAACTTGCCTAAATCTATTGAATAATTTTTCAATTCAGAGTGGCAAAAGCCATTTTGATGTTGGGAAGGCCATCTCATATTTTACTACTTCTCTTCATTTTATTGAAAAGATAGTATTTTTTGTTTTTGTTTTTGTTTTTCTTTGTTTTTTGAGGAAATACGTTGAGTCTTTCTTTGGACATTTTCCCAAAGCACAAGGATCTTTCTTTCAGTTTTGCTCTCTATTAAATTATAAATATATCATTGAATGATATTTTAGTACTATAGCCCAAACCTCAGTTACTTAGATGCCCCCCCAAAAAAAACAGAAAAAAAATTTTTTCAGTGTTTGAAGGAAAATTTGTCTTTAAGCAGCAAACTTTTTCAATATTAGTATGAATTAAAAGTATAAACCAGAAAGCAAGAAAGTGTTTGAAGTATTGAACAGAATATTCATTTTTAAGCTCCTTAACACACTTGAGGAACATCTACCTACTTATTGTACTTACATCCAAATAATCGATGTGCTAATTACAAATCTTTCTTGTCTGGTTTCTTTCCTCCCTTTTCAACCCTAAAGCCTCATTAGCGAAGTTCTGCTACAGGTTTTGATGTTATTACAGCTTCAGAAAACCCAAACCAAATGTCATGTGTCTTTTTCAAAAGAAACACAGCATGCATCACAGTGAACAGGAATCCTTCTGATTTTCTGTGATTTTTGTGATGGAATTTTTATTTATGTCAAGATCAAGGTCAGCAACACATGATTTTCCTGCATAAACACAGTTGTGTGCAAAGAAAAGCCTATTTATTCTTTGATCTGTCCCACAAAAAAGGGAACTTAAAACTATAAAATTGCAACATTTTAGAATTGGAAGGTCCTTAGAGATAATCAAGCCCATCCCTTTTGTTTTAAGTAGATTTGATGTAGAGGAAATCGAACCCTAGAGAAATTAAGTGACCTGTTAAAGGCTACCCATGCAAAAATACAGTCTATCATTATTCTTAAACTGTAAAATTGATCCCTATCTTTGAGACTGGAAAATATCTCACAGTTACTCATTGATCACCTACTGTGTGTCAGGCATAACTTAAGTGCTTTCCCCCAAAAAAAAAAGTTAGAGTTAACTTCGAAGACCCTTGAACTCAAATGGTTTGGCTATAACCATTTATCCAAAGAGAAACCTGAAATTTAGGGACATTGAGACAGGGTTACAAAGCTAGTGAAAGTTAAAATAGAGATTCAAACCTATGCAGACCAACAATTGAACTCTTCTGATATCATGAAGAAAATACAATCTTCTATAAGATCGCCAAAGTCAATTTCTTTCTCTAGGAAATTTATATCAGTAAGTGATGCTTATTTATTTATTTCTCCATATTTTTGCATTGTAAAACTTACCTCTAATTAGCAGGGAACTGGAGGTGTTCAAACAGAGCTGAGAGTCATCTATTAAAGAGTTTTGCAAATGTTGGGTAGTATGGATATAGCTTCTAAGATGCTACAAATTTTAGGTTCTTTTGGAAATGACTTTCACTAGGATACAGTATTGAGAATAATTCTTACAGAGTTTCTAGTTTGAATCGTATGTGCTATACCAATACAATTTCAAAATTAAGGTGGTTTATTATGGTTGTTCTTCAAATTGTATTTCAAAGGCACATATTTCTCTCCCAATTTCCTCTTTTTGTTTAGGTTTTATTGGTTATAGAGTCAGAGTAGTAATAAGAATGTTATCATTTGAAAACCGACATCAGAATATCAGAACTTTTTTTGTTTTCTAAAGAAAAAATTATTAATAGTGCTATTTAGCCTGGGTTCTCCCTGCCTCCCAAAGCAGAAAATGAGGCAAAGGTTTATGTGCAGGTAGTTTATTTGAAAGAACACAGTAATGGATGGGGTGGTAAAACATAGAAAAAAAAGTACTAGGATGATTGTCAAGCTGGACACTGAGCTTGGTGGTTATGGAGACAGAATTTAATCTCCTTCCTTTACCTTCTGAATAGCCATATGATATGCTTCTCAGAGCTATCCACCTGGGGTGAGAAGAGGGGAGCACTTACCCACAAACATTTGTCTCCTATGCATTTTCTGGTTGCACAAGTACGAGCACTGAGTGGATTCCCACAGGTTCCCCACTCTGTGTTCAGAGAAGTCCTAAGACAAGAAGCAGGAGGAACACCAGTGTGAGCTCAGGGCAAGTCCCTTTACATTGCATCTGCCCAAAGTTGGTGAAAGCCTGCTCAGAACTGGTCACTGTGAAGCAAGAGGAGGTCAAGAGGATTTACAGTGAAATATAAGAGAGGTCCATTTCAAATGCTGATTATAAGCCGGGCGCGGTGGCTCACGCTTGTAATCCCAGCACTTTGGGAGGCTGAGGCGGGCGGATCACGAGGTCAGGAGATCGAGACCACGGTGAAACCCCGTCTCTACTAAAAATACAAAAAATTAGCCGGGCGTGGTGGCGGGCGCCTGTAGTCCCAGCTACTCGGAGAGGCTGAGGCAGGAGAATGGCGTGAACCCGGGAGGCGGAGCTTGCAGTGAGCCGAGATTGCGCCACTGCACTCCAGCCTGGGTGAGAGAGCAAGACTCCGTCTCAAAAAAAAAAAAAAAAAAAATGCTGTTTATACCTTTCCATTTTATTCCTCATCCTATATTTCTGAAAGACAGAAAAGCAGATACAACACAACAGGAAGAGAATCCACAGCTTTAAACTAACAGGTACCCTCCAATTTGAAGCATGACTTGCTTACTTAAATTCGGAACTAACTGGTTGTGTTGTGTGGAAAGATTCGTCAGAAATGTCATGGGGAAAGGAAGACAGCCTAATAGACTCATGGGATCATAGAAATAGAAGGGATATGAAATGTCGTTTAGTCCATATGCTGCCCTGAAGCATTAACTCACAACATATTTTATTATCTTGACATTTAAATATAGTCAATTGGCACAATTACTTTTCAGAGCAAAGTTTTACTTACTTTCTTGGATAGGCTATCAGTGCTGATTGCTGGAGCCACAGAATAAATTCAGAAAGTTGTCTGAAGAGCCTAGGGCTACCAAATTACCTTTTGCAGGAATACAAACTCTTACTTATAGATAAGATTATTCCACAACTAAGAACTCAACAAATAAGTTGCAGGTTAAAGGACAGGAATATTGCATATGTTTTCCAACAAAAACCTTCTATGATTTTTTGTTTTTAGGAATATTGCATATGTTTTCCAACAAAAACCTTCTATGAAATATTAATTCATGGTAAAATTCACTCTGATTTTTTTTTTAACTCCAGTCCTTAGACATAAATGAAATCAACATCCCCACTCATGCTTTTGGTGAGGTATGTACATCTCATTTAGAATCTCCTCCAGAAATATTTTACTGCCTCCTCCTTGGGCCCATATTCTTGGAATTTTTTTGTTTGCAATCTACGTTTACCACTTCAGACTACATTCAACAAAACACATACATACATACAGGCATACGTACATGCATGTGTACATACAAACATGCATACATCTGCTCCCTTAACTTAAAAAGTTCATAGAATTTCTAGCTTTAGTTATGGCTAGGACCAAATGTTCAGGTGATATCACTAGGATCCTCTCCATCTCTTAACTCTGCTTTCTCCATGGTGGCTTAATTTTCAAATGTTGAGTGAGCACCAAGAATTTCAGATGTATGTTCCATCAGCCTAGCAAACTCAGTGGCTCTAGAAAAAGTCCCAGAAAATACTTTGATGGGTTATTGTGACACTTGTCTATCCTTGAGGCCAGGAAAATGGAATGATTCAGTTGTCCAAGACACATGCTGACTCTTGGAACAAGGAGGTAGAGTCACCTCCTTCCTGGCTACATAGACTGACTTTAGAGGGGCCAGTGAATCTTTAAAAGTAAATGTGTTATTACCAAAACAGGAATGTTGAGACTGCAAAAACAACAGGTGTATCCTCATATTTTTCTCATGACACGTGTGGTTGCAGAAAGTCTGTTCTTCATGGGTCCAGAAGTTTCTTGAAGGCAGAGGCTGTTTCTTGCTCGTGTTATAGAAACTATTATCTATCAGAGTGCCTGGCACTCAGTATTGATTAAAAATTGAAAGAATCTTATGTATTCTAATTAAAGATATTACACCAGTGTCACTCAGTTTAGTTTATTTGTAAGATAAACCGAACACTTTAAAACTATACATGTCAAAGAGCTTCATCTAATTCAGATTACACCATCCAAGACCAAATAATAATTAAGATATCTGCCCACTAGAGGAAAACAAACAAATGCCTTAAGATAAATAGTAGCAGTACTTTTGAAATCTGCTTCCATTTTCATACTCAAAACATATGGTTATCTATAGTAATTCTGCTGCAGACTTTTGTGCTTGTAAATAAAGTAAATGTGCAAATTAATAAAATTCTATCGTGCTTCATCATGAATAATGAATAGTTAGTTACAAACTCTTCAATAAAAAAATAGATTTGCTGTATTTTAAGCATTTCAACAGAAACAGAAGTGGGAATCCATTAATATTTAGTCTATATTTTTTCTTTGTGTTTGATCTGTTATAGAAAACAAACTGTAATGTTGTTAAATAAAATGAATGCAATTGAGTGTATGCAGGTATGGACGTTCTCCTATCATCACATCTTATCTGTCATTCACATGAGGATAAAATAATGTCTCCTGCTTTAAAAGAAAATTTCCAAAGTGCTGAAACAATTTTACACAATTCATGGTGAATGTAAAAATAACCTACAATAGGGTCTTATGCCAAATTAGGCAGCACTTTAGAGAAGCAGGGAATAAAGGCTCAAAGTGAGAGGGAGCTGGGAAGGGAGCATTCTCCTCCTTGTCAGAATAATTGGTTCATTAAATGGAAGGAGAGAAGGAGAAGAGATAAAATGGGAGGAGAGTTCTCACTATTAAATATGTATTGCACAAGGTCTCTCTCAACTTGCTTTGCAGCATCACAGCTAATGTACACAGACCCTAATAAGCAACAAAGTGAATAGGGAGCTGGACTCCCAATTGTTCAGTTCTGTTTTTTCCAATGATAAAGAGGAGGGTGCACTGGTTTCCCTAATCCCAGGGATCAGGTCCCGAAGCTAAGCAAAAGGAAGAAAGGACTGATTAAAGCCACAGCAGTCAAGACCTTTGTGCAGTTGTGATATGTGGGTGTATATAGACACATGCCCAAATAAAGAGCATGCATGTGGTCAGTAGAGTGCTGTGAGCAAGCCTCTGGGTTGAATAGTGCCATTATAAACATAAGTCATTATTAGTAACCAGCATAAATAGGTTGGCCTGTCATGGGGTTAAGATCTGTGATCTGCTGGGACTTGCTACTCTTCAGAGCAAGGGGATGCAGCAGCTGTGTGACAGCCAAATCTGTCTTGAGAATACATCCAAGGGCCGATGGAAAAGTGGTTTCTCATAGACATGGTCTTTAATTAAAGTGGTTGTTGTAGAAAGAAGGTCATCAATCAGAGGTGACCCTTGGATCGAGTTTTGATCTCCAACTAACTGTTCAGTTTTATTCAAGGGACAAAGAGTCAGGAGGGGACCAGAGGGAATAATATCAAGGCAGGAGACACATTTACTTCTGATGTGCAAAACCATAAAAGGTTCAAAGTTTGGGTTTTGGTTCAAATAAAATCCTAAGGGTTCAGATGGTTTTCTAAACCCTCTGAACCTCATGAATGTAGAGAACCAACTGAAAGAAATCTCGCAAGAGCACAACGGTCCTTGGCATGTTTGGCCACTTCACTCAAAAATCTGGCCAGAAAAATACCATCAGCAATTTAGGCAAGTCCAGCCAGTTGACAAAGAAAAGTGTGCCTTAAGGGCCCGGTAAGGCTGCTTTCCCAGATCATAGCTACTATTTGCCTAAGGAAAATGAGAGGAAAAATGAAGGCATGAATGTGGCACATAGCATTTACAATAGATCTGATTGGGCAGTGAAAGACTAGAAGGACTCACAGAGTCATAGTTAATTGAGATTAAAAACAAAGCAAAAAACCTCAGAGTGGCCAGGTGTGGTGGCTCACACCCATAATCCCAGCACTTTGGGAGGCCGAGGTGGGCGGATCACAAGGTCAAGAGATCGAGACCATTCCGGTCAACATGGTGAAACCCCATCTCTACTAAAAGTACAAAAATTAGCTGGGCATGATGGCACGTGCCTGTAGTCCCAGCTACTTGGGAGGCTGAGACAGGAGAATCACTTGAACCTGGGAGGCAGAGGTTGCAGTGATCAGAGATCAAGCCATTGCACTCCAGTCTGGGGGGCAGAGTGAGACTCCGTCTCAAAACAAACAAACAAACAAACAAACAAAAAAACCTCAGATCAACCAAGATTTCACATAGCAATTCATAACCCAAAACATGCTTTGTCTCCCTTGTTTTCTGGCTTTTCCGCTTTTAGGATAAAAGCTTAGAAAGAGTAATGCTGACAAAAAACTAGCCAGAGAGGAGCCACAAATTTCATGCACATCCGTGTGAAGACACCACCAAAGAGGCTTTGTGTGAGCAATAAAGCTTTTAATCACCTGGGTGCAGGTGGGCTGAGTCCGAAAAGAGAGTCAGAGAAGGGAGATAGGGCTGGGGCCATTTTATAGGATTTGGGAAGGTAATGGAAAATTACAGTCAAAGGGGGTTGTTCTCTGGTGGGCAGGTGCGGGGGGTCACAAGGTGCTCAGTGGGGGAGCTTCTGAGCCAGGAGAAGGAAATTCACAGGATTAATCACTCAGTTAAGGTGGGGCAGGAACAAACCACAATGGTGGAATGTCATCAGTTAAGGCGGGGCAGAGCCTTTTCACTTCTTTTGTGATTCTTCAGTTACTTCAGGCCATCTGGATGTATATGTGCAAGTCACAGGGGATGCAATGGCTTAGCTTGGGCTCTGAGGCCTGACACTTCCTAGCAGCCTACTTCTTTTTCATCCCTTAATTTCTGCATTTCCGTTCCTTCTCCTGTGAAGTATAGAGCTGACCGTGGACAAATCTAAATAGCCAGAGTTTCTTCTCTTCTTAGCATCCCCTCATTTTGAGGCCTCATAGGTTTCTCCTCTGGCTACCTATTTCTGTGCCCTGTTTCTCTGATGAGATTACCCAGGACTTCTCAACTAGAGATTTCTCTTACCCTCTATATTCTGGGTTTTCTCCTTATTTACCCATAATAAGCTTGTAGTTGTAGTTGAATTTAGCATTATAGTTGAAATGGATATGATCAGGTAATTCATAGTCAGGTGTAAATTTTAGAGAATAGTGTCATGTGTTTTCTCAGGTAAAGGCCCTTTCATGAGAATAATTTATCAGTAAGCTGAAAAAATAATATGTCAAACTGATGAGGAGGATTCCTTAGGGGAGAGGGTACTGAAATTCCATTATGTGTATGACTGGAGTGGACACTGTCTCTCATCCTCCACCTGGACCCTCCCACCCATACCCCCATAGCCATCCAACTACATCTCTGTGAGTCCTGCTGGGACTAAGCACTTGCAGAGGCCTCACAGCTACATCTCTCACCGGATCAAGCCCTTAACCTCAGAGATCCACCTCACTGGAGCCCTCTCCCCGAGGGCAGCAGTGGCCAAAGATTGACAGACCCAGGAATGCAAATCCCTGCACACCTCCCCTTCCCACTTGCCTCAGTTTGTGACAACTCTGGGGAGCCACTCTAGTTTCTGACATCCACCCTCTCTCCCCTCCCCCCTCCCCCCCGCCCAGCACACACACACCCTTTGTTTTTGGATTCACTCATAACTACATTTTCAGGCTCTTCTCTCTCTACTTTCTCCTGCCCTCCCTACTTGCTTGTAGAGTGTCTCCTGAAGTCACTCTGCAAGGAAACCTTCTGCTCTGTTTCCAAAAATGCTCAATGCAAAACAGTAATTCTCCTTGCATTCTTAAGGAGCTCAGTCAGCTTCTCATACATGCTACTGTTTAGCAGAATACTGCTGCAGATAGCAGAGTGGCTAACACCTTTCACTGGGAAAAGGGGAGGTGCTGTGGGGAGAGCTGAAACCAAGATTGCTTGGGGAAGAGTGAATAGAGGTCAGTGGGGGGCCTTGGCAATTATGGGTGCATAATAATGGGTCTTAGCATACCAGAGGAAAATCCTCGCCTCTGTCAGACAAGCTATCATTCCATTTTCACCTCCAGCCTGCAAATTTCAAAATCGATCCTTACTTTTTATATGTGCCCTGGATGTTACAGGTACAAAAACATTTCAGAACAAATGTGATCTGATCATTTGCCTATATATAGAGATCTTAATTATCACATTTATCCATTTTATTTCTTTTGAAAGGTTTTTAGAGGTTGTATATCAATGACATCCCTTCCGAAGGATTTGCATTTGAAAGGCTGTTGTTCAAATTTAATTCACATTTGACACAATGTTTTCTCTTGCAGAGCATTACAGAATATCTGAAAATCAGTTTTTAGCAGTCTCTATTCTACATCCCTCTGATCATCTCTCTTTTTATTAACAGTATATTCTAAGTGAATTTCATGTGTCTCGTGGAAGTGAAAAAAATCAGAAAATATTCATATCCTTTATTCAGTCCCATTTTGATTGTTGAACTACACTTCTGTATTGTCTCTCCCATGGGGAGTACTGCCAAAAGGAGCCTGCAGGACAGTGTCTCTGGGCTTCCTGGGGCTTCCGGGGTCCAGAATAAAATCGACCCAAAGGGAGCGCAGTGTGTTGTTGATGGAAAGTCACGATTAATATCTACCTCTGACTCTTTGCTCTTCTCCTGTGAGAGCAAGCCTGTATGAAATCACTCCACATGCCTGGATGGTTTGTTTTGCACGTCAAGCTCCAACAGCTCTCAGTGAAAAACCAAGGTTACATTCTCAAACCCAGGCTGCAGAGAGGGCTGTCTTTAAGGGTAGCAGAATGTTTAGATTTGCTCCTGGCAAATCCTGTTATCTTAGGGGGAAAAAAATTGAGGGTATTGATGAAGAGGCCCCTTTCTTTAAGAGGGCTGTCCGGTAAAGAGAAGAGAAACAGCTGGAATTAGCAGCTATTTGTTTTGTATGCTTTTGTATGTTGTTTTCGTATTGGAACACATTTTGTTCCCATAGTTAGATATTTTTTATTTATTTATTTATTTTTTTACCCTTGGAAGAGAAATACCGAAATCCAGATGCAAATGCAGGGTACAAAGTAAACGGCAGAATGGTATGCTGTCTCCGTATCATTGCTCATTTTATAGGTTTTGTCAGTTTCTGAAAAACCGTGAAAGATAATTGGCCTGAGATGTAAAGCCACACTCGGCTGTTCCAAGGAACAAAGAAAGACAGCTTTAGCCCACAAGGCCATATTTTGCGAAACATACTCTTCCTTTTTAATAATGAGCCGATACACAGTGCTTCTTCTCAGCACTGAAAAATCTGTAGTTTTCCCCCTGCAATGTTGTACAAGGCATTTAAACTGGTGCCATTTGTAATGCTGTGGTCGGTCTCATTGAACAAGGAGAGCCTACACTTGTTATCTTAACGAAAGGCGGAATGACTGTAGCGCTCTGGCGTGGCTGTGTGAGAGCTGCAATATCCTTCCAACATATTTAACCTTAGGACGATAGCATCAGAAACAGCGATAGCAAATAATCAGGACCCAGAAGCTGTCATCCCAGCAACTATCATGATCTTCTGGGTGTATTCAATGTTTCCTGTTTAGAAGTGGGCAAATATTTGTCAAGACATATAAATATGAAAATCTAACTGGGGAATTCAGGTCATGCCTAGAAGACAGAACAAGTAGCCAATACTTCCCATGGGAATCATAAATATATTGTCCTAAAGAAAATACATCCCCCATTCAAACGTGACCACCCTGCTACACTTTAGGCACCACGGCATTGACAGAGGTGACTATGGTAACACCCTTGTCTTTCATTCTTACTGTCTTATTTGAATTCAGTCACCGTTTTAATTTTTCTTTTGAAGTCTCACTCCATGTTATTTTTTCCCATAATTTACTTGCCTTCTTCCCAGTCTACTCTGGATACAGCAGTCGAAGCTATCTTCTTAAAAGTAAATTTGATTACATTACCCTGTTAGGAATCTCCAATGGTGACCAGACGCGGTGGCTCTCGCCTGTAATCCCAGCACTTTGGGAGGCCGAGGTGGGTGGATCACAAGGTCGGGAGTTCGAGACCAGCCTGGCTAATATGGTGAAACCTCGTCTCTACTAAAAATATAAAAAGTAGCCGGGCGTGGTGGCACGCACCTGTAGTCCCAGCTGCTCGGGAGGCTGAGGCAGGAGAATCACTTGAACCCGGGAGGCAGAGGTTGCAGAGAGCCTAGATTGTGCCACTGCACTCCAGCCTGGGTGACACAGTGAGGCTTTCTCTCAAAAAAAAAAAAAATCTCCAATAGCAGAATAAAATCAAAACTCTTCACCACAGCCCAATACTTGGCATGTCGTGTACTCGCCTCTCCATTACTAATCTCTCACACTGCATTTCCCTTTGCTCATTCATCCAAGAACACGGGCTTTCTTTCTTCTCCTAGGACACACCAAGATCCTCCTGCTTCTGGGTCTTAATGCAAGTAAACTTCTCCCTATTCTTACCTCAAACTAATTATTTACTGGGTTTCTTCTCACCCCTCAGGTCTCAGCTTAAATGTTACCACCCATGTGAAGTCCTACTTAACAAACTTGCCCACAGTAGATGTCTCTCACTCCCTGTTATTTTAAATGTAAGCTTTGAGATTGTCTCTTCCACGGCAGATACAATCATTCAAATTATTTTATACGTTTGTTTTTCTACCTCCTGTAAGCTATGAACTTCCTGAAGTCAAAGAGGAGGACATTCCTCCCCTAGTCCCTTTCTCCCTCTTATTTCCAGAGTCTACAACAGTACCTGGCCATATCAAGTGTTTAGTAAACATTTTTTTTTTTTTTTTGAGACGGAGTCTCGCTCTGTCGCCCGGGCCGGAGTGCAGTGGTGCAATCTCGGCTCACTGCAAGCTCCGCCTCCCGGGTTCACGCCATTCTCCTGCCTCAGCTTCTCCAAGTAGCTGGGAATACAGGCGCCCGCCACCATGCCAGGCTAATTTTTTGTATTTTTAGTAGAGACGGGGTTTCACTGTGGTCTCGATCTCCTGACCTTGTGATCTGCCCGCCTCGGCCTCCCAAAGTGCTGGGATTACAAGCGTGAGCCACCACGCCTGGCCTGTTTAGTAAACATTTATTGAAGAAATGAGTTTTCATGTGGCCTAGTGTATTTAAACCTTACTTTATTTTTTTCCCTTGTCTGGCTCCCTACAGGGTGGAATTTGCCGAGCATCACATCCTATCCTCATGCTCAACGTTTTTGTGGGCTTATGAAACCCCTACCCTTCCCGTTTTGCCACCTTGTGCATTTCGATAGGGAAGAGCAAAGCCAAAGTAATGTCATTGAGCACACGAGAGGGCACCACAGATGGGAGGAGAGAGAACATATGATAGAGGGCACCCGCATGATTCCATGTCTTCTCAATAGGCTCCTGGCCACATGAGAGCAGACACAGCTAAGCACATGGTGGGAGTCATTTGCTTTTGCAATTCACTTGTTTATGTTTTGCCTGCCTTCCTGTCAATTTCAGCTCTTGAGTCCTTATAGGCAGGGTCTTGTCCATGGTTATGATTGAGGTGTCACCTAATGAAGGCTTGGTACTTTATAAACATTGACTGTTTCGTGGTAAATTTTATTTGGCAGTACAGGGACCGTCAAGAATCACAGATGATAAACTTGACTTGAATCAATGATGTTTAAATTAGATGACCTTGAATACAATTGGCCAGTTTCCTATGTACATTTTCTCAAACAGCTTTTACAGTGATGAATACTCTAGCGGTATCAGGTGGACTCACCACCTGAATGTGAAAAACCAGGCCATTTTTTAGTAGTTGAATAGACCTAAAGCATGGCACAGAAGTTTTTTGGTTTTTTTTTTACATGCAAAGTCCATTTATTCAATTAACATTTATTACAGTGGACACTAGTTGTTGGTAGTTCAGAGCACAGGGAGAAATAGTCCTTGCCTTTTTGCTTTATCTTATTTAAATTAGAAAGACAGACAAAGGAAAGAATGCATATACACAACTACTTAGTATATATAGCACAAATTTACTTATTAAAAGGTAGGTCTGATACCACCCTGGCATAATGAGTGGTTTTATTAAGATTGCAATGTTTATTGGATTAGAGCTTAAGCTGATGACAAAACTATGTTGTAGTTGGTCTTTAGCCAACAGAAAAGCTTTGAATCTGAAAACCTTAGGAGGCCAACGAATCTGACAAGAAACCACTGGTAAAGCATTTACAACCGTGATGTTGTATTTGAATTGTTTTTTGCTTAGTTTTTCTGCGATAAATCTGGGAGAGTATATTTAAATTGCAATTTTTAACATAATGAAACTAAACATTTTTTAAATAAATAGAAACTGT
The DNA here is from genome assembly GCF_006542625.1 of Nomascus leucogenys. Classification (NCBI taxonomy): domain Eukaryota; kingdom Metazoa; phylum Chordata; class Mammalia; order Primates; family Hylobatidae; genus Nomascus; species Nomascus leucogenys. The sequence continues at coordinate 12,314,653 of NC_044382.1, read as the reverse complement.
GTAAGAAAATGTCATGATTTGGCCGGGCACGGTGGCACATGCTTGCAATCCCAGCACTTTAGGAGGCCAAGGCGGGTGGATCACGAGGTCAGGAGATGGAGACCATCCTGGCTAACACAGTGAAACCCCGTCTCTAATAAAAATACAAAAAATTAGCTGGGCATGGTGGCAGGTGCCAGTAGTCCCAGCTACTTGGGAGGCTGAGGCAGGAGAATGGCGTGAACCTGGGAGGCGGAGCTTGCAGTGAGCCGAGATTGCGCCACTGCACTCCAGACTGGGTGACAGAGTGAGACTCCGTCTCAAAAAAAAAAAAAAAAGAAAATGTCTTGATTTATAAATGAATTTGTAACATGGTGACCATCGCCAGAATGCATATTAGATTACACTGGTCTATTACGATCATTATCATAGGAGTAAGGTATGTGGATTTGGCAATGTATTTTTATCAATATTTGCATATTATGTTAAGTATCCACATTGTGTTAGTCTATGTTTAGAAGCCTATATTTGTCAAGAACTGAGAAGGTTCTGAGATTTTACCCTACTTTCACACTAACAAGGTAACTTGCCACAGTTTCATAGATATTGGTACAGACATAAGACTTCTGGGTGAAAGACACATGATTTTATTCCTCACCGCATTGCAGGCAGCATAACTTCACGTTTGCATTACTTCTTCTTAACTCCCAAGTCCCACAGGGGTGATAAAGCGATAGGCCCAGGTGGATCCTACCTCACACAGTGGGTCTGTGTCATTCTGAGAAACATTGACCTTAGGAAACCCCCGACCTGTTAAAGGTATTGCTAGCAAACCTACCCAGTCTTCGTCCCAGAGGCAGATATTATCTTTCTTATATTGTTCAGGAAAAAAAAAAAATCTGCCCTTTGTCCCAGAGGGAGAAATTATTATCCAAAGTCTGGCCGAGCGCAGTGGCTCACACCTGTAATCGTAGCCCTTTGGGAGGCTGAGTCAGGCAGATCACTTGAGGTCAGGAGCTCGAAACCAGTCTGGGCAACGTGGTGAAACCCTGTCTCTACTAAAAATAAAAATAAATAAATAAAAAAGAAAACCAGGCATGGTGGCAGGTGCCTGTAATCCCAGCTACTTGGGAGGCTAAAGCAGGAGAATTGCTTGAACCTGAGAGGTGGAGGTTGCCGTGACCTGAGGTCATGCCACTTCACTCCAGCCTGGGCCACAGAGTGAGACCTGGTCTCAAAGAAATAAAAAATAAAAAAAAAAAGTTATTCTGCTATATAAACATGCTTGAAAAGATGGTCTGGGACAAAAGCTGTCACAAGGCATATACAAATGCCACGAAGAATTACCTTGCAACAATATCAATCACTACTAAATTGTGTTAAACAGATTCTCGATTTTGACCTAAAGCATTTAAACAATGACTAAAAGGCATAAAGAGGATAGTTTATATTTACAATTTGAATCAAAATTTGTACATGAAAATATAATAGTATTTAAACTTCAAGTATGAGAAATCACATTCTGACATTTTTTAAAAGAATGTAAGCTCAGCTTTTGTATACAATAAGTGATCATCTTTCTCACACAGAGAATAAAACTATGATCAGAATGTTTATTTTAGAAATTCTGAAATGAATATTTAATTTCTGAGAAAGATAAAAATTGCTTCTTGTAGAAAATGCTAAAATTTTAGAATCTTAAAAATCAAACCTCTTCTAGAAATTCTGTTATGTCAGAGATTTTGTCATGTTTATTAGAGTGATGTAACTCATTCTCCATGAACAGCAGTTATTATTAATTTCAGCATATAGATTCTGCCCTGAAGAAGATTCAGAAACACAAGCCCCCATGTTGCAATGGCCTATGGTTTGTTGGAATGTTCTGCTTAACGCAATGATTACAGAGAAAATGGAGATTTCCAACAAATACTAGTAACAGAAAATTACCCGTTGTGGTATTTTCAGGTTTAATTCACTCCTCATACTTCTATCAAATACTTACTCTTACAATGCCACTTCCAGAAAGTTGAGAAGTGAGTCATAGATGATATTAGCCATGCACTCCAGGAATTCACAGTTTGGGAAAAGATGTATAAGAAAACTGATTCAGCCATGATGTAGTGTCCATTTCCTAAATTGTGAGAAATCCTTATGAAATCAAAGCATATTTGGTATTAATTGAGAGGAAGAAAAAGAAGATGACTTCTACACATAACTAGAATTTCTTCACCCTCAGAAACACCAGTTAAATTCCTTAATGGAAAAAATGGCTTGATGCAAATGTAGAGTAAACCAAATTTAACTTTTTCAAGCTTTCCTTTGTGACCTTGGGCGAGTTACTTAACCTCTGTTTGCTTCATTTTTTTCATCTTGAGAATGGAGATAATGATATTATCCACCGAAGAGTGTTGTTGCAAAATATTAAGAAAGATAAAAGGAACTTGCAACAGCACCAAGCACAAAGTTAGCATTCAAGAAATATTAGATTTCATGATTGTGGTTGTTGATTTAAAAGCTTAGTTTTCAAAAGTGTTGCACCTGATGACATTAGTGCAATTTGACCATTGAAGTTAATTTACGTTATGTATATAGCAAACGAATAACTCTAGTGAAGTAGTTTCCACTTTTTTAAATCGACCTTACTAAAATATAGTTTATATACCATAAATTCACCCATATGTTGAATGAATGTTGATGTAAAGATTATGTAAAAACAATTTGATGGTTTTTATAGTATTCATCAAGTTGTATAACTGTAACTATAATACAATCAATTTTAGAATATTACATCACCTTTAAAAGAAACTCTGTATCTACTGTCAATTACTCCCCATTTTCCCCAGTCCTCCTCCACCCTGCTCTGGGCAACCACTAATCTACTTTCCATCTGTATAGGTTTGCCTATTATGGACATTTCATATAAATGAAATAATATAAGATGTGGTCTTTTGTGACTGGCTGTTTTCACTTAGCTAATATTTTCAAGATTCATCCCCATAATAGCATTGTTATTAGAATCCTTTTTTTGCCAAATAATATTCTATTGTAGAAATACACCTGATATGGTTTGGCTTCCACTCAAATCTCATCACAGACTATAATTCCCACGTGTTGAGGAAGGGACCAGGTGGGGTGGATTCCCCCATACTCTTCTCATGATAGTGAGAGAATTCTCACGAGATCTGATGGAATAAAAGTGGCAGTTTCCCCTACCCACTCTGTCTTTCTTGCTGCCGGGTGAGATGTGCCTTACTTCTTCGCCTTCTGCCGTGATTCCTGAGGCCTCCCCAGCCATGGAACTGTAAGTCAATGTCAATTAAACATCTTTCCTTTATAAATTACCTAAACTCAGGTATTCTTTTCTTTCTTTTTTTTTTTTTTTTTTTTTTTTTTTTTTTTTTTTTGAGATGGAGTCTCCCTCTGTTGCCCGGGCTGGAGTGCAGTGGCACAATCTCGGCTCACTGCAACCTGCGCCTCCTGCCTCAGCTTCCCAAGTAGCTGGGATTACAGGCATGCACCATGACGCCCGGCTAAATTTTGTATTTTTAGTGGAGACGGGGTTTCACCATGTTGGCCAGGCTGCTCTCAAACTCTTGATCTCGAGTGATCCGTTTGTCTCAGCCTCCCAAAATGCTGGGATTACAGGTGTGAGCCACCACGCCCAGCCTCGGGTATTCTTTATAGTAGTGTGAAAATAGACTAATACAAAGAATTGGTATCAGCTGGGTTGGGTACTGTTCTAAAGATACCTGAAAATGTGGAAGCAACTTTGGAGCTGGGTAACAGGCAGAGGTTGAAACAGTTTGGATGGCTCAGAAGAAGACAGGAAGATGGAGGAAAGTTTGAAACTTCCTAGATACTGGTTGAATGGTTTTAACCAAAGTGCTGAAAATGATATAGACAGTGAAATCCAGGCCGAGGAGGTCTCAGATGGAGATGAGGAACTTATTGGGAACTGGAGTAAAGGTCATTCGTGCTATACTTTAGCTGAGAGATTGGCAGCATTTTGCCCCTGCCCTGGAGATCTGTGGAACTTTAAACTTGAGGAAGATGTTTTAGGGTATCCGGCAGAAGAAATTTCTAAGCAGCAAGGCATTCTAGATATGACCTGGGTTTTACTGAAAGTGCATAGTTATGAGCATTCACAGAGGGATGATTTGAAACGGGAACTTAACATTTAAAAGGGAAGCTGAGCATAAAAGTTTGGAAAATTGGCTGTAATCCCAGCACTTTATTTGGGAGGCCCAGGTGGGCAGATCACTGGAAGTCGGGATTTGGGAGACCAGCCTGGCTAGCATGGTGAAACCCATCTCTACTAAAAATACAAAAATTTTTAGTTGGGCTTGGTGGTGCCCACCTGTATTCCCAGCTACTCAGGAGGCTGAGGCACAAGAATCGCTTGAACTCGGGAGGCAGAGATTGCAGTGAGTTGAGATCATGCCACTGCACTCCAACCTGGGTGATGGAGTGAGACTCTGTCTCAAAAAGAAATTTGGAAAATTTGCAGCCTGACCATGAAGTAGAAGAGAACAACCCGATTTCTGGGGAGAAATTCAAGCTGACTGCAGAAATTTGCATAAGTAATGAGAAGCCAAATGTTAGTAGCCCCAATGCAATGGGAAAACGTCTCCAGGGCATGTCAGAGATCTTTGAGGTAGCCCCTCCCATCACAGGTCTAGAGGCCCAGAGGGTGCCTGCTTCACCTTCTGCTATGATTGTAAGTTTCCTGAGGCCTCCTCAGCCATGCTGAACTATGAGTCAATTAAACCTCTTCTCTTTATAAATTACCCAGTCTCGGGTATTTCTTTATAGCAGTGTGAAAATGGACTAATACAGCACCACATTCTGTTTATCCATTCATCAGTTCATAGATATTTGGCCTGTTTTCACCTTTTAGCTATAATACATAAGGCTACTATGCACATTTGTGTACAAGTTTTTATGTGGATGTATATTTTCTGTCCACTTGGGTATACAATCCTATGAGTAGAATTACTGGGTCACATTGTTTATTACCGTATATTTAACTTTTTGAAGAACTACCAGACTGTTTTCAAAAGTGTGCTTTCTGACCAGCAATCTATGAAGATATCAGTTTCCCCACATCTTCACCAACACTTCATTCTGTCTTTTTGATGATAGCCATCCTAGTTGGTTGAACACTTTGCATGAGATTATTGATCAGTTTTGTATTCTTTTGGAGAAATGTCTATTCAAACTTGTTGCACATTTTTAAATTGAGTTGTTTGTCTTTGTACTATTAAGGTATAAGAATTCTTTATATATTTTATAATGAAGTCTCTTATCAGACATATGATTTAAAAATATTTTCTCCCATTCTGTAGGCGGTTTTCAATTTTTCAATTTTTTTATCATATCCTTTGAAGCACAGATTTTAATTTTAATGATGTGATTTATCTCTTTTTTTCTTTTGTTACTTTTGTTTTGGTGTCATATTTAAGAAGGTTTGCCTAGCCCAAGATAATGCAATTTTATTCCTATATTTTCTTCTAACAGAGTTTTAGGACTTACATTCAGATCCTTGATCCATTTTGAGTTAACTAGTTGCTTATGGCATGAGGAAAGAGTCTATATATATATATATATATATATATATATATATATATATTTTTTTTTTTTTTTTTTTTTTTTTTTTTTTTTTGAGACGGAGTCTCACTCTGTTGCCAGGCTAGAGTGCAGTGGCCCGATCTTGGCTCACTGCAATCTCCACCTCCCAGGTTCAAGTGATTGCCCTGCCTGAGCCTCCCGAGTACCTGGGATTACAGGCACGTGCCACCATGCCCAGCTAATTTTTGTATTTTTAGTAGAGACAGGGTTTCACCACGTTGGCCAGAATGGTTTCGATCTCTTGACCTCGTGATATGCCTGCCCCAGCCTTCCGAAATGCTGGGATTACAGGCGTGAGCCACCGTGCCTGGCCCTGGAAAGAGTCTATATTAATGAATTTTTGCGTGGGGTTATCCAGTTGTCATAAGACCATTTGTTGCAAACACTATCCCTATTGGATTTTCTTGGTGAAATGCAGTTGTCTGCAAATGTAACAGTTTGTTTCTGAACTCTCAATTCTATTCCATTGGTCTGTATGTCTGTCCTTACTCCATCATTGCTTTGTCCTGGTCTCTGTAGCTTTGTAATAACTTTTAAAGTTGGGAAGTGTGAGTCTTCCAATTTTCTTATTTTTCAATATTGTTTTGGCTCTTTTGGATTCCTTGTGTGTCCATAAGAATGTTAAGATCATCCTCACAATTTCTGGAAAAGATGCCAGCATTTTGACACATGGATTGTGTTGAATCTGTAGATCAATTTGGGGAATATAACCATCTTAACAATATTATGTTTTCCCATCCACAAACATGGAATTTCTTTGAATTTATTATATCTCTTTTTAATTTCTTCCCATACTGTTTTGCACTTTTTTTTGTTACATTTAGTTGTAGTTGTTTTATTATTTTTGATGCTATTATAAATTGAATTATTGTGTTAAAGTCATGGTGAAAATTTTCATTGCTAGTGTATAAAAATAAAATAGATTTTTATATTTTCATTCTGTATACTGTCAAACTTATTAGTTCTAATAATTTTTTACTAGCATTATCTATATTCAAGATCATAGCATTTGTAAATATAGTTAGTTTTAATTCTTCAATTCCGGTCTCCATATCATTTATTTCTCTCTTTTTGCCTAATTGTCCTGTCTAGAACTAACAGTGCATAGAAGTGGTACAAGTGAATGTCCTTGTCTTATTCTTAACCTTAGGGCAAAGCATTAAGTCTTTCACTATTAAGTAGGATGTTAGCTAAGGGTTTTTAAATAAATGCTTTTTAGCGGGTTGAGGAATTTATCTTCTATTTCTAGCTGTTGTTTTTATCATGAAAGTGTGTTGGATTTTGCTAAATGCTTTTTCTGCACCTATTGAGACTATCATGTAGGTTTTGCGAGTTACTCTGTTGATATGACATATGACAATAACTGATTTTTAAAAGTCAGACCACACTTGAGTTTGTGGAATCAATTCTACTTGGTCATCTTGTATAATTATTTTTATATCTTAGATTTTGTTTGGTAGTGTTAGGTAGTGGAGGAGTTTCGAAACTATATTCATAAGCAATATTAATCTGTATTTTATTTTTCTTGTGATTGTCTTTTTCAGGTTTTGACATGAAAATTAACACTGGCTTCATAGAATAAGCTAGGGAGTGTTATTTTTCTATTTTTTGGAAGTGTTCATGAGAACTGGTATTAATTCTTCTTAAATGTTTGGTACAACTTACCAGCAGAGCTGTCTAGATTTTGGCCCTTTGGATTTTGTGTGGGAATTTTTTAGTTACTAATTTGATCTCTTGTTTTTATAGATTTATTCAGATTTTCTTTTCCCATTTCAGTTCAGTTTCAGTAGTTTTTCTAGGAAAGTGTCAGTTTTTCTAAGTTATCTAATTAGTTGGTATAGAGCTATTCTCTTATGATCCTTTTTATTTCTGGAAGCTCAGTAGCGATGACCACCCCCCTGCCCCTATTTCATTCTTGATTTTATTAATTTGAATCTTTTCTCCCTACTATTTTTCTTCTTGTTGTTCAGTGTAGTTAAGTTTTTTCAATTTCATTGACCTTTCCAAAGAACCTACTTTCAGTTTTGTTGATTTTTGTTTTTCTATTTCCTAGTTCATTAATCTCACTCTAATTTTTATTATTTCCTTTGGTCTATTTGCTTTAGATTTAGAATGTTCGTCTTTTTCCAGTGTCATAAAGGTAGAAAGTAGATTGTATCCTTGAGGTTGTTCTTTTTCAAAAAATACGGATGTTTATGGCCATACATTCCTCTGTAAACACTGCTTTACCTGCATCCCATGAGTTTCCATATGTTGTGTCCTCATTTGCATTCATATTAAAGTATTTTCTAATTTACTTTGTTATTTCTTCTTTCACCCATTGCTTATGTTGGGGTATGTTATTTACTTTCAACATATATGTAACTTTACTCCTGTTATTGACTTCAAATTTTGTTCCATGTGGTTGAAAACATATTTTGCATAATTTAAATCATTTTAAATGTATGGAGGACTTGTTTTATAATGTAGCAGATGGTCTACCCAGTTTTCCACGTGGACTTGAGAGAATATATACTCTGTTGTAGTTGCATAGAATGTTCTGTAGGTGTCTTTTAGGTCCAGTTGATTTATAGTGTTCCTCAAGTCTTACCTTGTTGATTTTCTGCCAAGCAGTTTTCACCACAATTGAAACTGAAGCATTAAAGTACCCAACTATCATTACTGATTTCCCCATTTTGGAAATTCCCTTTAATTCTTTCACTGTTTGCTTCATGTAATCTGGGGCTCTGTTTGCATCTGTATTTAGGTGAGTGTAAGTTTATAATTATATCATGCAATAAATTGAGACATTTATCATTATAAAATTTCTTAAGCTCTTGTAACATTTTTAATTTTAAAGTTTATTTTGACTGATAGTACACTAGCCACTGCAGCATTCATGTTATAGCTATTTGCATAATACATATTTTTTTCCTTATTTTCCTTTCAACCAATTTTTTTCAACTTTTTTTTTTTCTGTGATGTAAAGTATTTTTCTTGAGGACAGGACAGCATCTACTTAGCTACATCTTAACTTACGAGAATATGGTTTAGATTTATACTAAGCTAATTCTAGTGAGATATAGAAATGTTACTCCTATATAACTCTGTTTCTTCTTCATTTTTTGCTATTATTATATACATATTGCATCTACATATGTTATCACTGCAATAGTACATTGTTATAACTATATCTGTCTCATACATTCTGAGAGAAGAAAAGAGATTAATTATATATTTACAAAATTTGTTATGTTCACTTTGTCATTTACAGTATCTACTTTCCGCAATGTATTTTGGTGGATTAAAGTTCTCATCTGGTGTCATTTTCTTGCTTCAATACAGCTTTGCTTCCACTTGCCTTCTGCTGCTACTGTCAAAAATACCACCTATCTAAACTAGATAGGTGATCTATTTAGGTTATATCATCTATTTAACCTAGATGTTAAAATCTAACAATACAATTATATGCATAATTTTTATGTAATTGCTTTATAAATCAGTTGAGAAAATCAGAACAAACACGAACTTAAACTGTCATTTTGTAAGTACATAATTACTTTTACAAGCATGCTTCATTTCTTCATGTGGATTTGAATTACTGCCTGGGTTCACTTGCTTTCAGTCTAAAGAAATTATTTTAGTAATTTTTGTAAGTCAGGCCTGCTATCAACAATTTTCCCACTTCTTGTTCATCAGAGAGGGTCTTTATTATTTCCCTTTCACTTTTGAAAGGTAGTTGTGCTGTACTTTTAACATTATTGTTTGATGGTGTTTCTGTTTCAGCACTGTGAATATGTTACCCAACTACCTTTGGACTTCATTGTCTCTGAGAAGTCCACTGTTAATCTTATTAAAACTTTCTTGAACATGAATCATTTTTCTCTTGCAGATTTAATATTTTCTCTTTGTCTTTGGCTTATAATCTTTTTAGTATGATGTGTCTGTGTGTAGATCTTTTTGAACTTACCCTATCTCAAAATTTTGGGGCTTCGTGGATATGTGGATAATTTTTTTTTAAATCAAATTTGTTAAGTTTTATATATATGTATATATATGTATATACATCTATAAGCATATATATACATGTATATACATATACTACATGTATATATATATAAGTATATATATACATGTATATATGTATATATAAGTATATATATATACATGTATATATGTATACTACATGTATATATATACATATAGATGTATATACATATATATACATGTGTATATATATGTGTGTGTATATATATATATATACAGATACTTTAAGTTCTGGGCTACATGTGCAGAGCATGCAGGTTTGTTACATACATATACATGTGCCATGGTGGTTTGCTGCACCCATCAACACACCAGCTACATTAGCTATTTGTCCTAATGCTCTCCCTTCCCTCATCCCCCACCTCCTCTGACAGGCGCCAGTGTGTGATCTTTCCCTCCCTGTGTCATGTGTTCTCGCTGTTCAAATCCCACTTATGGGTGAGAACATGAGGTATTTGGTTTTCTGTTCCTGTGTTAGCTTGCTGAGAATGATAGTTTCCAGCTACATCCATGTCCTTGCAAAGGACATGAACTCATCCTTTTTTATGGCTGCATAGTATTCCATGGTGTATATGTGCCACATTTTCTTTATCCAGTCTGTCATTGATGGGCATCTGGGTTGGTTGCAAGCCTTCACTATTGTGGATAGTACTGCAGTAAACATACATGTGCATGTGTCTTTATAATAGAATGATTTATAATCTTTTGGGTACATACCCAGTAATGGGATTGCTGGGTCAAACGGTATTTCTGGTTCTAGGTCCTTGAGGAATCGCCACACTGTCTTCCACAATGGTTGAACTAATTCACACTCCCACCAACAGTGTGAAAGTGTTCCTACTTCTTCACATCCTCTCCAGCATCTGTTTTTTCCTGACTCTTTAATGATCGCCATTCTAACTGCCATGAGATGATGTCTCATTGTGGTTTTGATTTGCATTTCTCTAATGACCAGTGATGATGAGCCTTTTTTCATCTGTTTGTTGGCCATATAAGTATCTTTTTTGAGAAGTGTCTGTTCATAACTTTCTCCCACTTTTTGATGGGGCTGTTTTTTTCTTGTATATTTGTTTAAGTTCCTCGTAGATTTTGGATATTAGCCCTTCGTCAGATGGATAGATTGCAAAAATTTTCTCCCATTGTGTAGGTGGCCTGTTCACTCTGATAATAGTTTCTTTTACTTTGCAGAAGCTCTTTAGTTTGATTAGATCCCATTTGTCTATTTTGGCTTTCGTTGCCATCATTTTTGGTGTTTGAGTCATGAAGTCTTTGCCCATGCCTATGTCCTGAATGGTATTGCCTACATTTTCTTCTAGGGTTTTTATGGTTTTAGGTCTTACATTTAAGTGTTTAACCTATTTTGAGTTTTTATATATGGTGTAAGGAAGGGTTCCACTTTCAGTTTTCTGTATATGGTTACCCAGTTTCCCCAACACCATTTATTAAATAGGGAATCCTTCCCCTATTGCTTGTTTTTGTCAGGTTTGTCAAAGATCAGATGGTTGTAGATGTGTGGCGTTATTTCTGAGGCCTCTGTTCTGTTCCATTGGTCTATATATCTGTTTTGGTACCAGCACCATACTGTTTTGGTAACTGTAGCCTTGTAATATAGTTTGAAGTCAGGTAGCTTTGATGCCTCCAGCTTTGTTCTTTTTGCTTAGGATTGTCTTGGCAATGCAGGCTCTTTTTTGGTTCCATATGAAATTTAAAGTAGTTTTTTCTAATTCTGTGAAGAAACTCAATGGTAGCTTGATGGGGATAACATTGAATGTATAAATTACTTTGGGCATTACGGCCATTTTCACAATACTGATTCTTCCTGTCCATAAGCATGGAATGATTTTCCATTTGTTTGTGTCCTCTCTTATTTCCTTGAGCAGTGGTTTGTAATTCTCCTTGAAGAGGTCCTTCACATCCCTTGTAAGTTGTACTCCTAAGCATTTTACTCTCTTTGAAGCAGTTGTGAATGAGAGTTCACTCATGATGTGGCTCTCTGTTTATTATTGGTGTACAGGAATGCTTGTGATTTTTACACATTGATTTTGTGTCCTGAGACTTTGCTTGTCAGCTTAAGGAGATTTTGGGCTGAGACGATGGGGTTTTCTGAATATACAATCATGTCATCTGCAAACAGACAATTTGACTTCCTCTCTTCCTACTTGAATACCCTTTATTTCTTTCTCTTGCCTGATTGCCCTGGCCAGAACTTCCAATACTATATTGAATAGGAGTGGTGAGAGAGGGCATCCTTGTCTTGTGCTGGTTTTCAAAGGGCAGGCTTCCAGCCTTTGCCCATTCAGTATGATATTGGCTGTAGGTTTTTCATAAATAGCTCTTATTATTTTGAGATGTGTTCCATCAATACCTACTTTATTGAGAGTTTTTGGCATGAAGGGGTGTTGACTTTTATTGAAGGCCTTTTCTGCATCTATTGAGATAATCGTGGTTTTTGTCATTTATTCTGTTTATGTGATGGATTACATTTGTTGATTTGCATATGTAGAACCGGTCTTGCATCCCAGGGATGAAGCCAACTTGAATGTGGTGGATCAGCTTTTTGAGGTGCTTCTGGATTTGGTTTGCCAGTATTTTATTGAAGATTTTCACATCGATATTCATCAGGGCTATTGGCCTGAAATTCTCTTTTTATATATATATATATCTGGCAGGTTTTGGTATCAGGTTGATGCTGGCCTCATAAAATGAGTGAGGGAGGAGTCCCTCTTTTTGTATTGTTTGGAATAATTTCAGAAAGCATGGTACCAGCTCCTCTTTGTACCTCTGGTAGAATTCAGCTGTGAATCCGTCTGGTCCTGGGCTTTTTTTGTTGGTAAGCTATTAATTACTTGCTCAATTTCAGAACTTGTTATTGGTCTATTCAGGGATTTGACTTCTTCCTGGTTTAGTCTTGGGAGAGTGTATGCGTCCAGGAATTGATTCATTTCTTCTAGATTTTCTAGTTTATTTGCATAGAGGTGTTTATAGTATTCTTTGATGGTAGTTTGTATTTCTGTGGGATCAGTGGTGATATCCCCTTTACCAGTTTTTATGGTTTCTATTTGATTCTTCTCTTTTTCTTCTTTATTACTCTGGCTAACAGTCTAGCTATTTTTTTAATCTTTTCAAAAATCTGGCTCCTGGATTCATTGATTTTTTTTTTTTTTTAAGGGTTTTTCCTGTCTCTGTCTCCTTCAGTTCTGCTCTGATCTTAGTTGTTTCTTGTCTTCTGCTAGCTTTTGAATGTGTTTGCTCTTGCTTCTCTAGTTATTTTTATCGTGATGTTAGGGTGTCAATTTTAGATCTTTCCTGCTTTCTCCTGTGGGCATTTAGTGCTAGAAATTTCCCTCTAAAAACTGCTTTAGCTGTGTCCGAGATTCTGGTATGTTGTGTCTTTGTTCTCATTGGTTTCAAATAACATCTTTATTTATGCCTTCATTTTGTTATTTTCCCAGTAGTCATTCAGGAGCAGGTTATTCAGTTTCCATGTAGTTTTTTGGTTTAGAGTGAGTTTCTTAATCCTGAGTTCTAATTTGATTGCACTGGGATCTGAGAGACTGTTTGTTATGATTTCCATTCTTTTGCATTTGCTGAGGAGTGTTTTACTTCTAAGTATGTGGTCAATTTTAGAATAAGTGTGATATGGTGCTGAGAAGAATGTATATTCTGTTGATCTGGGGTGGAGAGTTCTGTAAGTGTCTATTAGGTCCACTTGGTCCAGAACCGGGTTCAATTCCTGAATATCCTTGTTAATTTTCTGTCTTGTTGATCTAATACTGACAATGGAGTGTTAAAGTCTCCCACTGTTATTGTGTGGGAGTCTACGTCTCTGTGTAGGTCTGTAAGAACTTGCTTTATGAATCTCAGGGCTCCTGTATTGGGTGCATGTATATTTAGGACAGTTAGCTCTTCTTGTTGTATTGATCCCTTCACCATTATGTAATGCCCTTCTTTGTCTCCTTTGATCTATGTTGCTTTAAAGTCTGTTTTATCAGAGACTTGGATTGCAACTCCTGCTTTCTTTTGCTTTCCTTTTGCTTGGTAAATATTCCTCCATCCCTTTATTTTGAGCCTATGTGTGTCTTTGCATATGACATGGGTCTCTTGAAAACAGCACACCAATGGGTCTTGACACTGTATCCAATTTACCAATCTGTGTCTTTTAATTGGAGCATTTAGCCTGTTTACATTTAAGGTTAATATGGTTATATGTGAATCTGATCCTGTCATTATGATGCTACCTGATTATTTTGCCTGTTAGTTGATGCAGTTTCTTTATAGTGTTGATGGTCTTTACAATTTGGTATGTTTTTTCAGTGGCTACTACTGGTTTTCTCCTTTCTAAATTTAGTGCTGTCTCAGCATTTGCTTGTCTGTAAAGGATTTTATTTCATCTTCACTTATGAAGTTTAGTTTGGCTGAATATGAAATTCTGGGTTGAAAATTCTTTGAGTGTTGAATATTGGCCCCCACTGTCTTCTAGCTTGTTGGGTTTCTGCAGAAAGATATGCTGTTAGTCTGATGGGCTTCCCTTTGCGGGTAACCCAACCTTTGTCTCTGGCTGCCGTAAACATTTTCTCTTCATTTCAACCTTGGTGATTCTGATGATTATGTGTCTTGAGGGTCGCTCTTCTTCAAGAGTATCTTTGTGGTGTTCTCTGTATTTCCTGAATTTGATTGTTGGCCTGTCTTGCTAGGTTGGGGAAGTTCTCCTGGATAATATCCTGAAGAGTGTTTTCCAACTTGTTGCCATGCTCCCCGTCACTTTCAGGAACACCAATCAAACACAGGTTTGGTCTTTTCACGTATTCCTATATTTCTTGGTGGCTTTGTTCATCCTTTTCATTATTTTTTCTCTAATCTTGTCTTCATGCTTTATTTCATTAAGTTGATCTTCAAGCTCTGATATTCTTTCTTCTGCTTGATTGATTAGGATATTGATACTTGTATATGCTTCACAAAGTTCTTGTGCTGTGTTTTTCAGCTCCATCAGGTCATTTATGTTCATCTCTAAACTGGTTATTCTGGTTAGTAATTCCACTAACCTTTTTTCAAGGTTCTTTTTGAATTGGGTTATAACATGCTCCTTTAGCTCAGAGGAGTTTGTTATTACCCACTCTCTGAAGCCGACTTCTGTCAATTCATCAAACTCATTCTTCATCCAGTTTTGTTCCCATGCTGGTAAGGGGTTGTGATCCTTTGGAGGAGAAGAATCATTCTGGTTTTTGGAATTTTCAGCCTTTTTGAGCTGGTTTTTCCTCACCTTCGTGGATTTATCTACCTTTGGTCTTTGATGTTGGTGGCCTTCGGATGGGGTTTTGGTGTGGATGTCCTTTTTGTTGATGTTGATGCTATTCCTTCCTTTCTCTTTGTTAGTTTTCTTTCCAACAGTCAAGCCCCTCTGCTGCAGGTCTGCTGGAGTTTGCTGGAGGTCCACTCCAGACGCTGTTTGCCTGGGTATCACCAGCGGAGGCTACAGAACAGCAAAGATTGCTGCCTCTTCCTTACTCTGGAAGCTTTGTCCCAGAGGGGCACCTACTGGATGCCAGCTGAAGCTCTCCTGTATGAGTTGTCTGTTGACCCCTGCTGGGAGATGTCTCCAAGTCAGGAGGCTGGGGGGTCAGGGACCCACTTGAGGAGGCAGTCTGTCCCTTACAGAGCTCGAGCGCTGTGCTGGGAGATCCACTACTCTCTTCAGAACCAGCAGGCAGGAACATTTAAGTCTGCAGAAGCTGTGCCCACAGCTGCCCCTTCCCCCAGGAGCTCTGTCTCATGGAGATGGGAGTTTTATCTATAAGCCCCTGACTGGGGCTGCTGCCCTTCTTTCCTCCTCTCTGGGCAGAGCATCTCTGAATCTAGAGAGTCAGTCTGGCTACAGCTGCACTGCAGAGTTGCGGTGGGCTCTGCCCAGTTCAAACTCTCCAGCAGCTTTGTTTAATGTGAGAGGAAAACTGCCTATTCAGGCCTCAGTAATGGCAGAAGCCCCTTCCCCCACCAAGCTCAAGCATCCCAGGTTGACTTCAGACTGCTGTCCTCGCAGCCAGAGTTTCAAGCCAGTGGATTTTAGCTTGCTGGGCTCCATGGGGGTGGGATCCGCTGAGCTAGACCACTTGGCTTCCTGGATTCAGCCCCCTTTCCAGGGGAGTGAACGGTTCTGTCTCACTGGTGTTCCAGGTGCCACTGGGGTATGACAAAAAAACTCCTCCACCTAGCTTGGTGTCTGCCGAAAGGGCTGCCTAGTTTTGTGCTTTAAATTCAGGGCCTTGGTGGTATAGGAACCTGAGGGAATCTCTTGCTCTGCAGATTGTGAAGACCATGGAAAAAGCCTAGTACCTGGGCCAGATAGCTCCATCCCTCATGGCACAGTCCCTCATGGTTTCCCTTGGCTACGGGAGGAAGTTCCCCAACCCCTTGCACTTTCCAGGTGAGGTGGCACCCCACCCTGATTCAACTTGCCCTCTGTGGGCTGCACCCACTGTCTCACCAGTTCCAGTGAGATGAGCCAGATACCTCAGTTGGAAATGCAGAAATCACCCGCCTTCTGTGTTGATCTCACTGGGGGCTGCAGACCAGAGCTGTTCCTATTCGGCCATCTTGCCAGCCTACCCTGTAAAGTTTTTAGTCATTATTCCTTCAAACTTTGTTTTTTTGCTCCATCTCTCTCTCCTCTCCTTACACTTGGTACTCTCATTAAACTTATGTGGATTTTTTAAAAATCTTGACTGGATTTTACTTATGAGTTCTCAGAATAACTGGTTCAAGAGACAAAAAAGCATGAGGCAAATTTGTAATACTCATAATTAGAAGGTGGCTGATGTGATTTTAAAAATTAAAAACAAATTTTATTTTGTTTTGTTTTGTTTTTTGAGAGAGTCTTGCTCTTTCACCCAGGCTGGAGTACAGTGGTGCCATCTCAGCTCACTGCAACTTCTGCCTCCTGGGTTGAAGTGACTCTCCTGCCTCAGCCTCCCTGAGTAGCTGAGACTACAGGAGCCTGCCACCATGCCCGGCTAATTTTTGTATTTTTAGTAGAGACACAGTGTTTTACCATGTTGGCCAGGCTGGTCTCGAACTCCTGGCCTCAGGTGATCTGCCTGCCTTGGCCTGCCAAAGTGCTGGCATTACAGGTGTGAACCACTGCACCCTGCTTAAAATTAAAAAAAAATGTTAATAGTGGAGCAAGAACAATAGAAAATAAGGACCTGGATTTTCTACTATTTATAGAGAATCTCTGTAGAATAAAAATTTCTATTTGGCATCTTTGTTATAAGGTTAAACAGCCCCCAAAGTCTGCTTTTAATAACATGAGAAAGTGTTAAGAAAGTCTTGCTTTATTTAAAGATCCATTATGACATATTTAAACAAAGCCACTTAACTCTGTATCTTAGCTTTGGTATATGCCAGTGGTCCCCAAACTTTGCTGCACATTGGAACCACTTTGGGGATAAAAAAAAAAAAAATACTGGTGTCTAGGCCAGGCGCAGTGGCTCTTGCCTGCAATCTCAGCACTTTGGGAGGCCAAGGCAGGCATATCATCTGGGGTCAGGAGTTTGAGACCAGCCGGGCCAAAGTGATGAAACCCAGTCTCTACTAAAATACAAAAATTAAACAAGCATGGTGGTGGGCACCTGTAATGTCAGCTACTCAGGAGTCTGAGGCAGGGAGAATTGCTTGAACCCGGGAGGTGGAGGTTGCAGTGAGCCGAGATTACACCACTGCACTCCAGCCTGGGCAACAGAGCAAGACTCCATCTCGAAAAAAAAAAAAAAAAAACTGGTGTCAGTTTCCCACTCCTAGACCTGTTAATTAATATAAAATACAAGTTAGGCATCAGGATTTTTTAAAACTCCCCTGGTGATATTAATGTGCAGCCAAATTTGGGAACACTGCCTTACAATTCTCCGAGACAATGCTCATTTTTCTTCTTTTTTCTCTTTGTTCTTCAGAATGCATAATTACTGTCTATCTATTATCCAGTTCACTGATTCTCTTCTCTGCCAGCTCAAATCTAGCTTTAAGCCTCTGTAGTGATATATTCATTTCAGTTTTTGTGCTTTTAAGCTTTAAAAATTCCATTTAGTTTCTTTTTAGAATTTCTATAACTTTATTGATTTTCTTTGTTTAATAAGGTATTGTCATCATACCTTTCTTTACTTCTCTAATACTGGTTTCCTTTCGTTTTTAGTTTGTTTCTTTGGTTATAAGTCAAGACTTAACATTAGCAGTTTCTATCGTCTCCTCATCCCATGGATGAGACTCACTTTCCTGTTTCTGTCCATGTGCAGTGTTTTTGTTGCAAACCTTTACATTTCAGAAAACGCATTGTCCAAACTCTGGAAATGAATGGCACTTTTAGAATCTTGTTTTTGTTGTTGTTTGCCTGTTTATTTGTTTAGTGGCTTGGGTGGACCATTTTAGTGAAGTTTATTTCTGCAAAAGGGTATAGTTTCTGATGTCACTCCTTAGAGGGCCAAGTCTTGGCATGAACACATCTCTCTAGGATGACAGTGGTTTTAGCAGAACTACCTTTGATTGTCTCTTTCCCTGATTTCTCTATTCAGTTGTCAGCTCTTGTTGATATCATAACCAGGTATTAGCTTCCATTAGTTGCCAAATATCTTCAACAATGCCTCAGAGCATAAATTGCTCCAGTGTCTGTCTGATCCAATGAAATGCAGTCCTCTTGCAGGGATAGTCCTTGTGTCAGTCTTTGAGGTTTGCTCCAACTCCAGGAGAACCTTCTTAGCTGACTCTTTTTCTGGTTTTCCCTCATAAATTTCTAGCTCATTTATAAGCTAGCTTGTTGCTGTCATGAAGTTGTTAGCCTCCTCTTAATTGCTTACCACCAATCTCTCCATTATTCTTAAGGGTATCCTTCAGTTTGAACTTCCCAGATATTGTTTCAAATAAGATCACTTGTCTTGGGGAGACTGTCAAAGCTGTTATTAGGCTTCCCTGTCCCCCTAGGCAAAACTTACGCACCACTGTACTGTAGTGATGGAAAGAAAAAGTGATCTTTTTCTCCAAGAGTGACACCCCAGCTTTAGGAGTAGGGCACTGAGTGAACTGGTAGCCACTGGTTTTCTCAGCTTGCTTCTCCTGACATAGAATCTTCAATCTGCAGGTGAGACACTGATACGGGTGATAGGTGTCTCAGTATTCTCAATCAGCCACTCTTGGAGTAGAGTTTATGCCATAAAAATGGGCACTGAGTAATAGAGAGAGCCCCAGACTTCTCAGCATTGTTGCTTGAAAAAAGGAGATTCTGCAAAGACAAAGCAGGGAAGGATGAAAATTGCTGGTGACCTGATTCTCCCTCAGGGCACTTATAGTCCTAGACTGGGAGCCAAGGGGAAAGGATGCCCTGTGTTTTGGGCTGCACTTACCTTGGGTAAGGCTTCCATTAGGCTGGGCTGGGGTCAGGGTGGGATAATTGACTCAAATTCCACAGACACTTCCTGTTCTTAACAAGATTTAGTAGATTTTCTTAAATATTTTATCATTTGCCCTATAATCAATTAATTTTCACAGACTTTATATGGTGGTGTTTATTTCTTCTAATAGTTTTCACTAGTTAGGCTTATTTTGCTGGAAAGAGGGTACATAAAACTGCTTGCTCTGCCATTCTTAAAGTCATGTTATACTTTGTACAACATAATCTTAGTGCTATACTACATTCTGGAAGGAATAAACTAGCTATTATCTAATCTGCCTTATTATAGTAGGGTATAATGTTTCTGTTATGCCTTGCACAAATAAGAGCAGTGATATATTCTTACTGGTTTTTGATGTTTCTGTGTTTCAGGCAAAATGACAAGCATTTCATTATTTCTTTTTTCAGGGTTTTTGTTTGTTTGTTTGTTTGTTTTAGAAACAGGGTCTTGCTCTGTTGCTTGTGCTGTAGTGCCTTGGCACAATCATAGCTCACTACAACCTCAAATTCCTGGGCTGAAGCAATCCTCCCACCTCAGCCTCCCTAGTAACTGGGACTACAGGCAAATGCCACCATGCCCAACTACTTTTTAAAGTTTTTTTTTGTAGAGACAGGGTTGTGCTGTGTTGCCCAGGCTGGTCTCAAACTCCCAGCCTTGAGAGATTCTCTCACCTCTCTGCCAAAGTTCTGGGATTCCAGGCATGAGCCACAATGCCCAGTACAACAATCATTTCAGCCTGCCCTAGGAGAACCATGGAATGATTATAGGAACAATATCATGGCTTGGCTTGCCTTTTTATGAAAGACACTTGACTTACAGACATTTTCTTAATACTACTCCTTAATACTATTATTACTCTTTCAAATGTGGAGTCTCTGTCCCATCACACAATTTCATGCTTACTTCAGTTCAATAGTAAAGGGGATGAGAAAGTATTTTTTTTCCAATTCAAAAAGCCCAAGTTATTAGAAGGCTTAGGCCACAGGCATTCAATTTTTGGAGGCTGGCCTGACATAAAATTTTGTTTTCATTTTTATCTGAATGAGTTTCTTGCCCTGTATTTTCACTTGAATTAGAGAAAAATTGTATTTTTATGACTGGCATTGACTTTTGGTTAATTACAAGATTTCACCAGAGCCAGATTTTTGTATTAACATAATTTTTGCAAAGCCTTAACCAAAAGATAAAAAAAAAATCTGGCCAAAAATGTTTACAGCTGTGGTTATTGACCAAATGTGATTTTACTGTCTACCTTGCCCGGGACCTCCACCCCCTTCCAAGAAAACATTTGGCTATGTTAGAGTCATATTTTTCTGTCACAATGGAAAGGTGATACTAATGACATCTTGTGAATAGAGGCAAAGAATACCGTTAGACATTCTATAATACACAGGAAAGTCCTCCAATAGCAAAAATAAAAAATTATGCAGCCTAATATGTTAATAATGCCATGCTTAAGAAACTTTGATTTAGAGAAAATCAGCATTTTTCACATTATACAGCGATTAGCTTTGTTCTCCAGTGCTAAAGACTACTAACCAATTTTCAATTCCTATACTTTTGATATACCTTAAAAATACGCACTTTCTAGTTTCATTAATTTGTTGAGATAGTTTTGTAACTGTCCCTAGGATACTTTCTCTTACCTTTCTCCAGGAGATAATAAATTAACAACCTCATTGTGATCTAACAAATCACCCCTGTGACTTACCCTAGAGAAATAATAGTTGTCATGTATACATGTTCAGAAATACACAGCAAGAAAGTGCAAATGCAAAACACTTCTAAACAAAAGCAATAATACTGTCAAAAGCCAGACTCCTGGGTTTCATACCTGATTTGCCCATTCTGTCTTATATCTAATCTACCAATAAACAAATGTTTCACTTTTCTTCTACTGTAGTCAGGCTCCAAAATGGCCCCCAGTGAATTTTGCCTCTTGGTATTCACACCATTCTATATTCTCTACTGACATTAAATAGTGTAGTAACTCAGAGGATATTGCAGAAATGATGGCTTGTGACTTCCACGGCTGAGTTCCCTTTGCTCCCTTGGATTACTTGCTCTGGAGAAAGCCAACTTACTCTAATGGAAACACTCAAATAACCTTATAGAGGGGTCTACATGGTGAGGAACTGAAGTCTCCTGCCAACAATCAGCATGATATGTGTATGAGCCACTGTGGAAACCCATCCTCCAGCCCTACTAAAGCCTTCAGATTGACTGCATTTCTGGTCAACATCACAACCGCAACCTCTTGAGAGACCCTAAACCAGACCACTCAGCTAAGTTGCTTCCAGATTCCTGGCCAACAGAACCATGTGACATATGAAATGTTTGTTGATTTAAGCTGCTAAGTGTGAGAGTAATTTGTTATGCAACAATATATAACTAATACCACTCCTTTAACATCTCTGGAAGGTATACATTTTTTTTTCCATCCTCACTGGCAAGGTGGTTCAGACCAAAATTAAATGCAGTTAAAAACCTGTGAAAGTAATGATGCTAGTCAAACTGCCTGCCCCTTAGCCGTCAGAAAAGAAGACGCAAATCTGCCGGGTAAAAGTATCCCCGTGAAGTAAATTTCTTTCCGCAAACTTACCTAGGTTCCAGAGTGTTACATCTCTTAGCTGTACAGTTCTTTTATCTTGTAAACACACATAAACACACCCCTCCATAGTCACCATTTTCTCCATAGTAAGAAAACATCCCACTGGATAAGGCTCAGGTCCATTCAGGTGTCTCCACACTGTGCCAAGAGTCACCACGGTCCACAAATCCTTGGTGATGAAGTGAAAGAAATATCCAGATTCTGTATTCCGATCTATTACGTTCCCCTTTACATACCCCCCTACCTTTTTTTTTATTTTTAAACCTTGCAAACCTTTCAGTTCTGCTTTAGACCTTCCTTCTTTCCCTCTCATCTTTCATTTTCTTCCACTCTTCTCTATTTTTATTGACTAAATTACAGAGGGTACTTTCGCCCTGAACATAGTTATGAGAAAAGGTGACCACTTCTACCCCCAGCAACATCTTTTATCCCCCCATGACAGGGCAGGGGGTTCAGTTAAAATTTCTGGATAAATTCTAGATTTACCTACCATAAATAAACTCTAGATCCAACTACAATAAATAAATTCTAAAATTTATGTATTATGCTAGATAAACTCTAAAAGAGTTGTGACACTCCTAACATCTTAGCCCTAAACGCAATTGTGTGAATTAAAATTGATATTATCTGATTCCCATACCATCACTTGCCTACTCAAACACATGCCCTTGATTGGCATGTGTATCACTAAATTATAATCATATGTTTGGTATTGTGTCTTTTCCACTGCACTTTAAATTCCTTGAGGATAGGAACTGTATTGTTAACCATTATATCCATGTTGCCTAACTCAAATTGTTGGCCAACCTTAGATGATCAGTATTTGTAATATCACATGAATGAATGAAGGAATGGATTCATTAATTAATCACATGGCCAAGAACAGTATGGCTGGCCTTGTTAAAATATTTTTAAAGATTTTTTTTTCCCTTTTTTCTCAAAGGTCTCAGAGTCTAATGTGATGAACGAAAAAGAAACATGCAATTTTCATTTAAATTTCAAATTTTTGCTCAGTGTCCCATCTATAGATATTTACATACGGCAGAGCTATCTAATGATTGTTACTGGGCTTCCACCAGAATCGTATTATAGCTTAAATTGCCTAAAGAAAGCGAAGTGAGCGCCAGGTGCCATGGCTCACGCCTGTAATCCCAACACTTTGGGAGGCTGAGGTGGACAGATCACCTGAGGTCAGGAGTTCAAGACTAGCCTGACCAAAATGGAGAAACTCCGTCTCTACTAAAAATACAAAATTAGCCTGGCATGGTGGCGCATGCCTGTAATCCCAGCTACTCGGAAGGCTGAGGCAGGAGAATCACTTGAACCTGGGAGGCGGAGGTTGCGGTGAGCCAAGATTGCACCATTGCACTCCAACCTGGGCAACAAGAGCAAAACTCTGTCTCAGAGAAGAAAGTGAAGTGAGAACACTTTTTTTAAAGACAGGGTCTTGCTCTGTCTCTGTTGCCCAGGATGGAGTGCAGAGGCATTATCAAGGCCCAATGCAGCTTTGAACTCCTGGGCTCAGAAGATCCTCCCACCTCAGCCTCCCAAGCAGTTGGGACTATGGGCATGCACAACCATGCTTGGCAATTTTTTTTTTTTTTAATTTTGTAGAGATGAGTCCTCACTATGTTGCCCAGGCTGGTCTCAAACTCCTGGCCTCAAGCAATTCTCCCACCTCAACCTCCCAAGTAGCTGGGTTACAGGTGTAAGCCACTATGCCCTGTACAGGACACAATTCTTATAGAACTAACCCCATAAGCAGAATGTCTAGAAATATAAAATCATTCTAGCCTGAATCCATAATGTTTTAACTTTTCATAAAATAAATAGTTTTTGCTAGGATCAAGTCTCTTTTTAAAGAATAAAGAGAACATATGTATTAAAGCACCTCCAACTCAAAATAATGCTCTACGAGGTGCTTTGTTTATGACTATTCTGTGAGGGTAACTTCAGTTCTACAGCATTTCTGTTGGGACCTCCACTTCATGCTCCAGGCAGCTGGTAGGCATTATATTCTGTTCAGGGTTTTATTTGTTGGCTAGAAGATCTCAAAACAGAATGGCTATAATTTTTTGTTTTTTTAATTCTGACTACTAACTTTTAGAATTGACTTATCTGTGAGTTCCTCTATGCTAATGATTGTGTTCTTCCTGTATTCCAAGCCAACAGAGTACCATGGTTACGGTTAAAACTATTGAATTACCAATTAACCTTCTCCTTGCAATCTAATAAAGAGTTAATGAACTAATTGTCCATTTCCCCTCTATACAAAATTGAGTCTTTCTGTTGTCCTCAGTATTGAGGCCCACTTAGAAATTTGAATATTACTCATATTATCACAATACCCATAATTCATTTCAGGTAAAGAGAACCAGGGTTGATTTTTGCAGTGAATATATCTTATTTTGGTGTGGAAAAAAAATAGAAAGTCTGTGTTATCACTTAGAAAAAACCTGCTTACGCAGCCCAGTGCTTTATAATGTTGGCTCCATTCTTTGAATAAATGGATAAATCAGTAAACATTGAAATAATTGGCTTTTCTCTTTGGATGTTTTACTACTTGTCCTTATAGTTACTTGATATGATTATTATGCTTTTAAAAATAGTTGGATCATCAGAAAATCATGAATTAACTTTCAGAAGTTAGATGTCTAAATTATCCTAGGTATTAGATATAAGGAAAAAAGCATCAACCTGGGTCTTGGCTCTTTTCTTCTACATAACTGATTTTGAAGGAAGGCTTCATTGTTAGACCATCTGAGCCTGTGTCTGGAATTACCAGCACAGTGGTGGGAAACCTAGACATATCACTGCATTCCCTTATAATTAAATAATGTGTAAGTAAGTGGCATGAAACCTACATCATGCTGGACATTAACTTAGTAACTAGTATTTATTATTATTTTTATCACTAACTTTAAAATTTAAATAGTGTTCCTTAAAAATGGGTTAATGGGGCTGGGCATGGTGGCTCATGCCTGTAATCCCAGCACTTTGGGAAGCTAAGGCGGGCAAATTACCTGAGGTCGGGAGTTCAAGACCAGCCTGGCCAACATGGTGAAACCCTATCTCTACTAAAAATACAAAAAAAAAAAAAATTAGCCAGGCGTGGTGGTGCATACCCGTAGTCCCAGCTACTCAAGAGGCAGAGGCAGGAGGATCACTTGAACATGGGAGGTGGAGGTTGCAGTGAGCTGAGATCATGCCACTGCACTCCAGCCTGGGTGACAGAGCAAGACTCTGTCTCAAAAAAAAAAAAAATTAATTAATGAAAGATTATCAGGCTTTTATAATCTCTATAGTTCTTTCATAGAGGATAGAACATTTCAAAATGTTCTTTCTTCTCTAAATAAAGAGCCTACCTCAATTACAATAGATTTATGGATTTGCCAGTGTGTGCAGTTTGCTTAGTACACCTTGGCTCTGCTGATTGGCTGCATTCTGGGTTAGTGTCTTTTCTTCTGACCAAGGGAATTAGTGAAATGGATTTGGTGCCTGCCGAGTGGTGGTTCATTCTGTGTCCATCAATACTGTGTGAGGAACTTGGTGTATGTTTTCCATAAAGAGTGCTTTCAGCTGGTAATTTAGCCAATAGTTCTTTTCATTCTAATAGCTTCTGTTTGTAATTTAAATTACCCCCATCCAAACGTTGGTTTCAGATACTATTCCCATCTAAACATGATTGTTTAGTCCAGTCTCTCAGTAGAGCAAAGGAGAAACTCAATGTAAATTTTTTTCTGTTCACACTCCCTGAGTCTGTCTTGCCCCACTGAAATGCTGAGCTTGACCATTACATTTCTTTTCCCCCATAATGAAAGCTAAAAATGTTTTCCAAATCTCAGGTGTAATTCCAAAGGTTAAGACTGCTCAGAACAGCACAGTGGATTTAAAGGGCGGTTTACCAAATCCATGAATGAGAAGGCAGGTCCATATTAAGAAGAGCCTTCTAAAAAGACAAACAGGATGCCAACATTTTTAACCAAGGGTTCAATGAACAATTAACATACTGTATGGAAGAGTTGAAGGGCAGGAATATCTAAAAGAGAGTTGTCAGATTCCATCTGAGAGCAGGTAGCAGGAAATGATTGATAGCTTCACCTATAAATGGGGGATAATAATGGCCATGTCATAATATTTCATTAGTAGAAAAATTGTATGACTGCATGATAATATCCCTCCATAATGCTATAATATCTTGATATGTATACACATATAGAGACATACAACTACATATGCAATTGATGCATGTGTATGTGTTTGTATGTTTCCTATCTCCAAATAACTTAAACTTGAGATGGGAAGGTAATATGCATACTTTGCTCCTATCCTTAAGGAGAGAGGTCCTTGTATATGAGTACATTTTGTTGTCTAAATCTAGATCCTTGTCTCTTTTATGCCTCTTGTTGAAAATAGAATGGCCTCCATCTCCGGATGAATTGCACACAGGATGATGGGCCTAGGAACCAAGATGTCTCTACTTACTGGAAGCATCACTTAGTGATGAAAAGAGTCTTATTAGAAAGGCACTAGAGGGCTTCATTTTTATCCCTTCTTCTCTGAAATGCTTTCCAAGGGGATCCCTTTTAGTCACCAAACTGGGGCACCACACTCATTCTCTAGGAGGAACTCAATCCTCAATTTTTCTGTGTTTAACAAGTGTGGACTCACCTATTCCATTCTTAGGTCCTAGAGACTCAGAAGGTATTTTTCAAGGAATAGTTACTGAAAAACTAAAGAAGGGTAAAAACTAAAAGTTACTATCTGATGAAAAATATATACCTCAATGAAATTTAGATTGTTGTCTCTAATTTCACAAAAGTCTCATCACAGATCACTTTGGCACCATTTATGGAGTTTCTAACTTTTAGTCACTTCTCATTTCAATCTTATGTAAATGGTTTGCTAAAAGAAAGTAATTGCTGTTTTAGCTTGAAGTCGATTTAAGTTGTACCAACTTTCAGAATTGGTGATCTCCACATTCCTTTCAGAAACTAGTTTTAGAAATTATTAATTTTAAGTATGATAATGGGATATATAAGGTTATGCTAACAAAACTATTTTTATGTCTCAGAGTTACATACTGAGATTATCAATGGTTAAATTATACCATGTCTACCATCATTCAAATTAATCCAAAAAGGGTTTGGAACAAGAAGCAGACGGAATGGAATTGGTCATAGGTAAACATTGTTTTGGCCCTGGGTCATGAGTATATGTGGATTCATTATAATATTCTGTCTACTTTCACGTATGTTTGCAATTTCCATAGCTTCCAAGTAAAATGCAAAAGATATTCTAGTTTATGAAATATAAGCCCATTTGAAACAACCTGCCCCCCCCCACTATAAAGAATCTCCTTTGAATAAATGCTTTACAGAAAGACTGAAAGGTAGAGGCCTTGAGAAGGTGGATAAATGTCCATTAGGAACTGACATGACAATAGCAATCTTAGAAATGATGTCTGGGTAGTGGATGTCAAGATAGCTCCTCTGGCCTGCGTTAGTCCCCACTTCCAACTTCTTGGTGAGGAATCAGATGATTCTGCAGAACAGCATCCTGGATGGGTCCTGAGCACTCTGGGAGATGTAACTTCCTAGCTCCAGATATTAGCACCATGCCACCCCTCTCCCAAATTTCCCATGGTGATAAATCAGCTCTTCAGTACCCTCACCAAAAGGTTGGCACTCTTTTCTAGATTCCTTTAATCACTTCCTTTAATATACAACTCTTTCAAGCCCACAACTATATAACAAATAATGTCTAACACAATTCTTTGTCTTCTAAGCTAGTCCTTTATCACGTTTCTTAAGAAAAATCTGTTCAGCTTGAATTTATAGTTCTCACTCCAGAGAAAATTTTTTTTCAAAGCTTTCCTTGTCTCTACCACCCCAATAACAATTTATCTGTTCAGTTGTATTTGTCTGGATTGACTCTTCTTTCCCCTTATTTTCTATGTGTTTGTTTTCATCTAATCAAGAGAAACCTTGAAAGTAAAGTTTGTCCCCAAGTGCTCCTATAAGAAAATTACTATTGGGAGTCTGAGGCGGGTGGATCATGAGGTCAGGAGATCGAGACCATCCTGGCTAACATGGTGAAACCCCGTCTCTAGTAAAAATACAAAAAAAAAAAAAAATTAGCTGGGCGTGGTGGGGGGCACCTGTACTCCCAGCTACTCGGGAGGCTGAGGCAGGAGAATGGCATGAACCCAGGAGGCGGAGCTTACTGTGAGCCGAGATTGCACCACTGCACTCCAGCCTGGGCAACAGAGCGAGACTCCGTCTCAAAAAAAAAAAAAAAAAAAAAAAAAATTCCTAGCTAATCTTTTCAAAAGAGTTGATTGTTCCCAACTAAGAAATTATTTTATTCCTTTTGTTTGTTCGTTTGGCTCTATGTGTATGCAGATGTGTATTTTTTTTAGTTTTTTTTATTTTCCATAAGTTATTGGGGAACAGGTAGTGTTTGGTTACAAGAGTAAGTTCTTCAGTGGTGATTTGTGAGATTGTAGTGGCACCTATCGCCTGAGCAGTATACACTGTACTCAGTTTGTAGTCTTTTATCCCTCATCCCCTTCCCACCCTTTCTCCTGAGTCCCCAAAGTCCATTGTGTCATTCTTACACCTTTGCATCCTCATAGCTTAGCTCCCACATTTTAGTGAAAACATACAATGTTTGGTTTTCCATTCCTGAGTTACTTCACTTAGAATAATAGTCTCCAACCTCAGCCAGGTGGCTGTGAATGCCATTAATTCATTCCTTTTTATGACTGAGTAGTATTCTATCATATATGTTTATATGTGTTATATATACTGAGATATGTATATCTATATCTATATCTATATCACTGTTTCTTTATCCACTCATTGATTGATGGGCATTTGGGTTGGTTCCACAATTTTGCAATTGCGAATTGTGCTGCCATAAACACCTGTGTGCAAGTATCTTTTTCACATAATCACTTTTTTTCCTCTGTAGATACCCAGTAGTGAGATTACTGCATCAAATGGTAGTTATACTTTTAGTTCTTTAAGGAATCTCCACCCTGCTTTTCGTAGTGGCTGCACTAGTTACATTACCTCCAGCAGTGTAGAAGTGTTCCCTTTTCACCACATCCACACCTACATCTATTATTTTTTGATTTTTTTTATTATGGCCATTCTTGAGTGGCATCGTGGTTTGATTTGCATTTTCCTACTGATTAGTGATGTTGAGCATTTTTTCATATGTTTGTTGGCCATCTGTATATCTTTTTTTGAGAATTGTCCCTGTTCATGTCCTTAGTCCAGTTTGTTATGGAATTGTTTCTTTTTTTCTTGCTAATTTGTATAAGTTCCTTGTAGATTCTGGATATTAGTCCTTTGTCAGATGTATAGATTGTGAAGATTCTCTCCCACTCTGTGGATTGTCTCTTTACTCTGCTGACTGTTCCTTTTACTGTGCAAAAGCTCTTTAGTTTAATTAAGTCCCAGCTATTTATCTTTGTTTTTATTGCATTTGCTTTTGGGTACTTGGTCATGAAATCCTTGCCTAAGCCAATGTCTAGAAGGGTTTTTTTGATGTTATCTTCTAGAATTTTTATAGTTTCAGGTCTTAGATTTAAGTCCTTGATCCATCTTGAGTTGATTTTTGTATGAGGATCCATTTGCGTTCTCCTACATGTGGCTTGCCAATTATCCCAGCACCATTTGTTGAAAAGTATGTCCTTTCCCTACTTTATGTTTTTGTTCAGTTTGTCAAATATCAGTTGGCTGTAAGTATTTGGGTTTATTTCTGGGTTCTCTATTCTGTTGCACTGGTCTATGTACCTATTTTTATACCAGTCCATGCTGTTTTGGTGACTATGGCCTTATAGTAGAGTTTGAAAACACGTAATGTGATGCCTCCAGATTTGTTCTTCTTGTTTAGTTTTGCTTTGGCTACGTGGGCTCTTTTTTGGTTCCGTATAAATTTTAGGATTTTTCTTATCCTGTGAAAAATGATGGTAGTATTTTGATATGGATTGCATTGAATTTGTAGATTGTTTTTGGCAGTATGGTCATTTTCACAATATTGATGCTACCCATCCATGAGCATGGGATGTGTTTCCATTTGTTTGTGTCATCTATGATTTCTTTCAGAAATGTTTTACAGCTTTCCTTGTAGAAGTCTTTCACCTCCTTGGTCAGGTATGTTCCTAAGTATTTTTTTTTTTGCAGCGACTGTAAAGGGGGTTGAGTTCTTGATTTGATTCTCAGCTTGGTCGCTGTTGATTTATAGGAGAGCTACTGATTTGTCTGCATTAATTTTGTATCTGGAAAGTTTGCTGAATTCTTTTATCAGTTCGAGAAGCTTATTGGAGGAGTCTTCAGGGGTTTCCAGGTATATAATCATATCATCAGCAAGCAGCGACGGTTTGACTTTGACTTCCTCTTTACTGATTTGGATGCCCTTTATTTCTTTCTCGTCTGATTGCTCTGGCTAGGACTTCTAGTACTACATTGAAGAGAAGTGGTGAGAGTGGGCATTCTTGTCTTTTTCCAATTCTCAGAAGGAATGCTTTCAACCTTTCCCCATTCAGTATTATGTTGGCTGTGGTTTGTCATAGATGGCTGTTATTATATTGAGGTATGTCCCTTGTATGCCGATTTTGCTGAGAGTTTTATTTATTTATTTTTGAGACAGAGTCTTGCTCTGTAGCCTAGGCTGGAGTGCAGTGACACAACCTTGGCTCACAGCAATCTCTGCCTCTCAGGTTCAAGCAATTTTCCTGCCTCAGCCTCCCAAGTAGCTGGGATTACAGGCGCACACCACCACACCCAGCTAAATTTTTTGTATCTTTAGTAGAGATGGGTTTTCATCATGTTGGCCAGGCTAGTCTCAAACTCCTGACCTCATGTGATCTGCCCACCTCGGCCTCTCAAAGTGTTGGGATTACAGGCATGAGTCACCATGCCCAGCCAAGACTTTTAATCATAAACGGATGCTGGATTTTATCAATTGCTTTTTATGAGTCTATTGAGATGATCATGTGATTTTTGTTTTTAATTCTGTTTATGTGGTGTATCATATTTATTGACTTGCATATGTGAAACCATCCCTGCATCCCTGGTATGAAGCCCACTTGATCATGGTGGCTTATCTTTTTGATATGTTGTTGGATTCAGTTAGCTAGTTATTTTGTTAAGGATTTTTTCATATGTGTTCATCAGGGTATTTGTCTATAGTTCTTTTTTTTGGTTATGTCCTTTCCTGGTTTTGGTATTAGGGTGATACTGGCTTCATAGAATGATTTAGGGAGGATTCTCTCTTTCTCTATCTTGTGGAATAGTGTCAATAGGATTGGTACGAATTCTTCTTTTACTGCCTGGTAGAATTCAGCTGTGAATCTGTGTATGTATTTTAAAAATATTTATTATTTGAGAGATTTTTTAAAAACCCTTAAGTTACAAAGAGCTTATTTCCTAGCAGATCTTGAGAGATGTATGCATAGATAAGGGTGTATATGCAGAACTTTGATACATTTGAGTTGAACCTATTAATTTCTTAAGTTGTCACATGAAAAATATCGGTCAAATTATTTTTGACATTTTATACAGTTTACTTTTGTAATTAGTGCTGCTATATTCAGGTTGCAGAATTAGGTCCATTTCTGGGTATTCTATTCTTAGTGAACATGAATGATTACTAGTGGAAACCAGCTAGGAAGAATCATAATTGAATAAAAATTTTTAAAAAGTGAATTAATTATTGGAAACTATAATTAATTAGGATTATTCTTCTCAAGGTTAGCACTTTAAAATGTATTTTACAGGTAATATAAAATGCCTCACTTAGTTAAAATATTTTATAATGATGATAATACACCTTATCACAAAGGCAGAGAGAAATCCCTTTTACATGAAATCCCAGTTTTGTTTAATTTTGTTACCTTTACTCTACCATTAATCCAATGGTCAGCCAGCAGAATAGAAGACAAAATAATTTGGTTTGGAGTATCACCACTCACTTCTGGAAATGTGGAGAGCTGCAGTATCGAGTAACATCAGTTTCAGCACTGTCATATCAGTTCCGAGTGGACATTTGTCCACTTTCTCAAAATCTTTATCTTACCTTTCAGCCTACACTGTCAAGCATTTGTTCAAAAGAGAGTCTTTAGTGGGTTGCCCACGTTGTTTTAAATGGACTTACAGCTCATAGAATCTCTTCTTTTCTTTTCTTTTCTTTTTTTTTTTTGAGACCCAGTGTCACTCTGTTGCTCAGACTGTAGTGCAGTGGCTTGATCTTGGCTCACTGCAACCTCTGCCTCCCAGGTTCAAGCAAGTCTCTTGCCTCAGCCTCCTGAGTAGCTGGGATTACAGGCGCAAGCCACCACGCCTGGCTAATTTTTGTATTTTTATTAGAGACGGGGTTTTACCATGTTGACCAGCCTGGTCTCGAACTCCTGGCCTCAGGTGATCCACCTGCCCTGGCCTTCAAAGTGCTGGGATTACAGGCTTGAGCCACCATCCCCAGCCCTCTTTTCTATTTTAATTTGAAATTATGGACAATTGCAAACATACATGAACGTACACAGAGTGTATTATAATGAATCCACCCGTAACCATGACCCAGGGCTGAAACAGTTCCCTATGACCAATTTCACTCCATCTACTTTTTTCATCCACACCCGTTTTTGGATTAAGTTGAGTGACAGCAGACATGCTATAATTTGAGCATTAATTTCAGTGTGTAACTCTAAGTCATAAAAACTCTTTTGGCTAGCATACACATATATACCGTTATCATACTTAAAAATTAATTCTTTACTATAATCAAATATATTCAATGCATACAGAAGAGAATGAGAATCTCTGGTGAAAAAAACATTTTTCTTAAATGTCAATAATTTGGTGTTAATTTTATTTTTATTTCAATTTCACTCCCTTGTTTCGTATCTGATTATATTCATATGTAATGCTTTCTGCAATATCATTTTGAAAAATTATTCATTTCTGTATGCCTATCTGTTTAGCTTTCTGTTTGCATATATGTATAAAGAGATGCCCGAAATTACATTTGCATAACACTAGTGAAAGCTATTTCTGGGTAATGGCATTCAAGTTGAGTTTTTCACAAATGTTTGTGTCTACGTGTGTATGCTCACATGCTTTTGGGTATCTCCTGGGTTTCTCATAATGCAAAATACATATGTCTATTTTTCTTTCAATAATAAGCTTATTTCATCATTGTATAATGGGATCATAAGTCAATACTGAGTTCAAGGTATGTATAATTTGTAATATAAACAATGTATTCCATGTGGCTAAACATATTATATATAATCACAACAGTCTAAGTTATCGTGTAGTGACAAACAACTCCAAAATCTTAGCAGCTTAAAACAATAAAGACTTGTTTCTTAGTCATACTACACATTTGTTGAAGACCAGCACGGAAGTGGGTCTTCGTACACTGTGGTCACTTAGGGATCCAAGTGACTAAGCAAGTAACTTCTTGAAAATTGCTGGTGACCATCCAAAGAGGAGAGAGAGTACACTTTTGATTATCTCACACAGGTAACTAAATTCTCAACCAACAAGTCACTTCAGCTCATAACTCATTAGCCAGTCTTAAGCTTTTGGCCCTACCGGACAATAAGCAGCCCAAAAAACTGCCTACCACACTAGTTCAATCATGTCTCACATAAATGCGCTACCTACTTTGGAAATACAATTTTTCTATTTATATTATCTTCTCCTTTTTAAATTTTTCTCTACCAAGGTTTCTATGCAATGAACCAGGAATAAGAACATTTTGCTTAAAAGGACATACCAAAGAAAGACCCTAGCACATCCTGGGACTAAAAGGTGGATGCGGCTGGGCACGGTGGCTCATGCCCATAATCCCAGCACTTTGGGAGGCCGAGGTGGGCAGATCACAAGGTCAAAAGATTGAGACCATCTTGGCCAACATGGTGAAACCCCATCTCTACTAAAAGTACAAAAATTAGCTGGGTGTGGTGGCGCGTGCCTGTAGTCCCAGCTACTCGGGAAGCTGAAGCAGAGGAATTACTGGAACCCGGGAGGCAGAGGTTGCAGTGAGCCAAGATAGTGCCACTGCGTTCCAGCCTGGCAACAGAGTGAGACTCTGTCTCAAAAAAAAGAAAAAAGAAAAAAAAAAATGGATGCAATTGGATATGCGCAGTCTATTCTCACATGCTCAAAAGCTACGCTGTGCCAGACGTGGGGTGTAAAGATTGCAGGCCGAGGCTGGAGAATAGCTTGAGCCTGAGAGTTCAAGACCCACCTGGGTAACGTGGCAAAACCCAATCTCTACAAAAAAATACAAAAATTAGTAAGGCGTGGTGGCATGACCCTGTAGTCCCAGTTACTTGGGGAGTTGAGGCAGGAGGATCCCTTGAGCCTGGGAGGTTGATGCTGCAGTGAGCCGGCCACTGTGTAACAGAGTGAGACCCTGTCTCAAAAAGAAAAATAAATAAGACTAGAAGAGACACAGATGATTTTCTCAAGGGTTTCATAGGCAAGTTGATGCATTATAATTTGTAATAAGCACATGTCTCCTAATGTCATATGTTGTCACCTAGAATTGCAAGTTAGTGGAACAACACTGTGTGAACCTCAGCCAAAAGAAAGCCACAGAATTTGTCTTCATTTCATTAGAAAACTTTTTCAGACTTCTCCTTCTCAGATGTAGTAAAAAAACAAAAACAACAAAAAAAACTGAGATAGCTTTCAGGTTTCTTTAGGTATCATTAGAAGAATTATAGTTACTTCAATTCTCTAATCTATTTATTTCTAGTCGTGTAGCACCCAACTGTCCAATATATTTTTTCCAGCATAGTCTTCTCTTACTATATAAGAGATACATGTTTATTATATATATATTTCAAAGTTAAGCACAGATATAAATTACTCAGTGCTGAAAGACCCAAAGGTAACTACACTCAACTTTTGGCATATGTCCATGCAGATGGTTTTTGTGCATATGTGTCATGTTGTATAGATTAGCATTGTCAGTATCAAAATGTGCATCTTAGTACATTGAATGTATATTAATTAAATGTATGATGCCACTTTAAAATAGTTCACAATGTCATAAATATTCTTGTGTGTCACAGTATTACACACATCAATTTTAGTGGCTGAATTGTGTATAATTGTACTATAGTTACTAATTTTTATATTTTTGAGCATTCAGGTTTTTTCAGATATTCCAGTATTTGTAAGCAATTTTGAATTGAATATCACATCACGATAAGTACATATGAGACTCAACTTTAGTTATTTCCTTTAAATAAATTAGTAGAAGTAAAATTACTGACTCAAAATGTATGTACATTTTTAGACGTTTGCTATTTCATGGTGACTTACCTTCAAAGCTCTATAGCAGTGTATTCTTCTACCAGAAACATGAGCAACGCTTAGCTTAGAAATTTTGTGTGTTAATTAAGAAATTGTGTGTGTATGCTACTAAAAGTTCTGAAATTACACTGGCTTCTCTTACAGCAAAATAAATAAATAAAATCAAAGACAGGCACTTCATAGACATATGGTAGGTAGCTCCTTGATCCTTCTATCTCCTTGGTTTCTTTTTGGAATACGGCCTCTTTCCTTAAATTTGCTTTACAGTCACAATATGGCTACTATAGCATCAGCCATTGGATCTACATCTACATCAATATGTCAGAACAAAAGATGAAGGAAATGGATTTGTAAAGTTATAAAAACCTGCCATCTGAGTCCTGAGTAAGCACTCTTAAAAGTGCATCAGGCCGGGCACGGTGACTCATGCCTATAATCCCAGCACTTTAGGAGGCCAAGGCGGGTGGATCACCTGAGGTCAGGGGTTCGAGACCAGCCTGGCCAACATGGTGAAACCTTGTCTCTACTAAAAATAGAAAAATTAGATAAGCGTGGTGGCTGGCAGCTGTAATCCCAGCTACTCAGGAGTCTGAGGCAGGAGAATCGCTTGAACCTGGGTGGCAGAAGTTGCAATGAGCTGAGATCATGCCACTGCATTCCAGCCTGGGTGACAGAGCAAAACTCCATCTCAAAAAAAATTTAAAAAACAAAAAAGAGCCCATTTCAGGAAGCTCTACACAGTAGCTATTATTTACACATCACTGGCTACCTCTGTCTGGAGAGGAGGGTTGGCAATACAATTTTTAGCCAGATACATTGCTACTTCTAGCAATATAGGCACTCTCCAATATGGGAGCAGCAGGACATCGGTACTGAGTGGGAAAGTAGCAGCTTCTGTCAAAACCTTGTGTGTATGTATAGACATTAAAAATATATGTAAATCATTATCAATAGATTAAAGTTATATCTTATTTTTAGTTTTCATTTTTTGGTCAAGATTTGCTAGTAGATTACAATTAATTTTTAGCAAGTTAAAAAAGGCCAAGAGAAAATTAAACTCAGGTCACAGGAACAGATAAGTATCCATAGCTGTATGATGATGAATTGTAAGGATGATGTTGTAAATACAAAGGGCATATGTGTAGCCAGATTATCAGATGTACTTTTATTTTCTCTACATATAAATGAGAACAATTTACATATTTAGCAATCAAAAAAGAGAATTTCTGCAGTATTTTGAAAAATCGCCCAGAAAAGTGAACTGAAAGTCATGATTGAAAATGATAAATGATCTTTCAAATTACTAAGTCACTTGTGGCAGGTTCCCTAATAGTTTAATCTACTCTCATAGTACCTCTCATTATACCTTTTAATAATAAAATACCCCTGAAGGTAATTATTCCTTCCATTTGGTTTCTGGGAGTCCTATCTCTGATAAACCTCTTAAATACAGTTTTTACAAAATAAGCTATATAATAAGTGTGGTCATGTTTTAAAAATATTGTAAATGTGGAGATTTTCAACATAGCTGGGCCATCATGAGATTCCCATGTTTGACAACATACTTCCTATGGAAGAATCAAGTTAACAAACAGTGGAGCAAAGCAAAGTAGTACTTGGATGGAGAGTTCTGAGATATGTCCAGTTCCACCTCTGAATCTAGAGATGAGTAAACTCTGGAAACTGAGTGTTAAATTCTCTAAAATAAAATGGAAGAAATATCTGATTTATAGATTTGTGGTATGAATTATGGATGGTAATAGATATAAGTGTACTTCGTGTGTAATAAGACTCTATTCAAACATAAAGTATCATATTAGCAAAACACTTGTAAAAGGAGAAGCATTAGCCAGAAAAATATTTGTTTTCTTAGAGACAAAGGGCAAAACAATATAGTTTCAGTCATTACAGAGTTTATAAGTAAATTTGCAAGTGCCTCAAATATTAGTGGTCCTCTGTGAAATGCAGACATGTGAAGACATTTTTTACTCTCTCTTTAAAACTCAATTACAGAGACCTATAGACAAGTTATACGTTTTTGCATAAAACTCGATATATTTTAAGAATATGTAAGTATTATTTACTAAATTATAGTACAATATTATCTTTTAGGAACACCCTTAAGGTATACAAATATATAGTAAATTGAGATATATGTCAAATATATAATCAAACATATTGAGAAAAATATAGTAAATCTGAATAATATAAACTACCTTCATTTGGACTCAGGGTTGTGTGACCCTTCTCCACAGTAATTTCCCAGATTCTGCCTTGAATTCCAGTCAGCATATACAGTATGTATATAATATGAATCTTTAATGGGTCATAGTCATGGGATTTATACTATCAGCACACTCTAGCCCTGTGTTAATCCAGCTCCAGTGAAGAAACCAGAAACTACCCTAGGTGTGTATTTCTACAGAAGAAATTAAGTATAAAGAATTGACTATGCAGGTGTTAAAGAACAAAATCAACACAAAAGGGCCACTGAGGCCATCCAAAGATAGTAATGGCAGGAGATAGCTATTGCCTTCTGAACTGGGGGAATGAAGAAAGTGGCTGGGGTTATCAGAACTGGGGAGATTAGAAGCGGTACTCTGAAAAACTGGTATTCAGACATGTGAGGGGGCATGGATATCCACTTGGTGCTATTTCTTCAGGGCCCCACAGAGCTGAGTCATCTTTAAGGAATGGATTCTGCCTAGATAGTGCTGGTATATCTGAGGAGACACACTGAGACTGGTTCAGGGAGGTTTGGAAGAGCTGGAGGCTGGGCATTCCTTGCTGCTGCAAGATCAAGAGTAACTTATGGGGAAAGTTTGGGCCCCCCTGCACTTATCATTGGTGCAGGGTTATAGGATGTACTATTATTTGATGATCATCTGTCTTACCCTCTCCTCTTGCTGCCCTAACCCTCCACATAAGACAAAGTGTTTGCCAGTGTGTTTCCAGAATATTTTGTGATGCAAACTTAGGAGAATACGGGGCATGTAGCAGGACTTCAGAAGCATGAGCAGAGAGAAGGCAGATGAATCTGAAAAGATAAATTTTATTTACAAAGGAGGGAAAAGAGAGAAGAAAAAAATGTCAGCAGACTTTGGTTGAGAGAAGAGGGTTTGAGAATTCAGAGTTTGAAAGACTTTGAAGCAGATGTAGGATAAGAAAGAAGTAGAAATTGGAGGGAAGGGTTTCTGGAGGTAGTGATATAAGACTTCAGTATTCTTCGAGATGCAAATTAAATTTAGGGTTTAACTGTCTGGTAGAGTGTGCTCCATACAGAAATTGAGCCACATGAGTTTCAGCATTTATTAAGCTTGTACATAACAGAAGCCAAGTACTTTGCCAGAATTCTGTAGAAAGTAGCTGTATAGGTTCCTCCCATATAATGTTTTCACATCTGTATTAAGCAGACCGAAGACTACCCAAATGAAACCTCTCCATGTTAGGGAAAAGAAGGTAAAATCATGGAGTGGAAAAGATAATGTTAACTAACCAAACATAAAACATTATTAAAGTTCTGTAACGGTTGTGTCTATGTGTGTCCTTTAATGAATAAAATGTGAGCACAATTAATAGAATAAATGATATTATCTAAATGTTAGTAGATATAATGATTATGTTATTTCCTACTGACATCTCAACAAATACAAAAATACACTTTTTCCTACTGACATCTCAATAAAAGAAAACACTCAACTCCATCATGTTACTTAGAAATAAGAAACACCTTAAAATCTTATATTAAAATACCACACAGTTAACAAGCAGCTTTCAAACTTTTGAAAAGCAGTTAAATAGAAAATAGACATTTGGGTCCAGCTCATGTTACTACTGTAGAATCTTTATCAAACTTCTGTTTGCTTTTGGATTGATTTTTTAAGTGTACCTGTGACTGACAAGGCTTTCATCTCTGCAGTCTAGCACACATGTACATTAAAAGCAAAAGTGAGCAGGCAAACAATGGTTATAATTTACTTTCAATCAAAGAGTTTGCTTGGCTTAAACCATTCTTGATTTTTTGGCACCTGAAATAAGATCTTCCAAGAGGAAGCTTGCTATGTCTAGACAGCAAAGCCTATGACAAATTATAATAAATTTGGTTAAGTGTTTAGATATAACTTTACATAAAAGGCATCTGATATGGCTTGGATGGTTTGTTCCCTCCAAATCTCCTTTTAAAATGTGACCTGCAGTGTTGGAGGTGGGCCTGGGGAGGGAGTTGGGGGGTTGTTTGGGTCATGGCGGTGGATCTCTCGTGAATGGTTTAATGCTGTCCTCGTGGTAATGAATGAGTTCTCACTCTATAGGATCAAACAGGATCTGGTTGTTTAAAAGAGTCTGGCACCCTCTCCCCCTTTCTCTTGCACCCTTTCTCACCATGTTACCTACATGGAGTTCTGCCATGATTTTAAGCTTCCTGAGGTTCTCACAAGAGGCAGACGCCAGCATTGTGTTTCTTGTACAGCCTGCAGAATCATGGGCCAAAGAAACCTCTTTTTGTTATAAATTACCTGGTCTCAGGTATTCCTTTATAGCAATGCAGAATGAACTAACACAGCATCTCTCAAGTGCTCTGAGTGGATCTTACTAGGATGTATGTATGACCTTAGGAGTTATTGACCTTTCCCAAGCTTCAGTTTCTTTACCTACTTAATAAGGAAACCAACAGTGCCTATGTCATGGACTTACTAAAAGAATTAACTGATACAATGTTTATATATCACTGAAATATAATTGCCAATATTTAGTAGAACTATTAGTAGCAATTACATGTGGCACCGAGTACCAAGATAATTTACAGGATTCCTGAAGATTTTGGTGTTATTTTGTCCACTGATCATTTTTGTTTTTACAAACTGTCTTCCCCACAAAGATTAATTTATGGCATTTATTGCTTTTTAACATTTAAAATGACTTAAACATATCTGCTTTTACATTCAATGATACTTCTCAAAAAAATAGCTCCTCTTCCTCTGAAAACACAAAGGGTAAAAATTACACGTATTTTTTTTCCAAAATAAGACTTCTTGGTGAAAATATTTTAAACATTGTTATTATCAGAGGGTAATCATGTACTCAAAATAACATTAACAATAGTGATATAAAAGCTGTAGAATATGGAGGTCTTCCATATTCCCACTCTGCAGAAGCTCCTACTTTTACAAGGTTTCCCAACCTGTGTTTCTCTTCATAACAGATCTTCACTCTTCTGCCTAACCAAGTCACGCGTTTTACCTACACTATTTTTGCCTTCTGTCTTCAACCCTTAAGGCCTCTAACGCCATTTTAGTTTTAAAAATTCATGCTCTCCTCTTTTTCTGAATTTTCCCCTTCAGAAACCCTCCCCACACACAAATACAAGCATGTGCATTCACACAGCGAAACACATACACATGAACACCTATGAACCCCTTCAGATAACCACCCATGGTGAAAAACAGAAGACAGAACTGGAAGGGATCTTAGCAAATGTCAGCTCCCATCTTCTATTGTAGAAAGTAAAGAAATCAAAACTCCAGGGTATTCAAACAAGCCCCAGGCCCAGCTCGGCTAGACAGGGGCCCAATTCTGCTTCCTCAAGCCTGGTCTACAACTGCTTCCAAGGTATTATGTTGAGTAACAGGACTGAATGCATATTGATTGAGCACCTTCTATGTCCCTGTCACTTTCTCAGACACTGGGGATATAGCTGGAAAAAAAACCGACAGAATGTCCACTTTCACATTACTTAGTGATAGAGAACAGATAAGCAAATAAATCTTTAATAGAATGTCAAGGAAAGACATTCTATAAGGAAAAGATAAAACATGTAAGGTGACGTTCTTCTGCTGAGCAAGGGGTATGTGTTGCCTGTTATCAGGAATAGCAGTCTGATCATTTCTGTCCACTGCGTCTTGGTATCAGAGTCATCAAAGAAAACAATACAGTGAAGCACTGGATGGAACAATGTGTTTACTCATGTGAAGAAACTGAGCGAGATCAGCTTCAGTAGTGGGCATCGGTCCCCTATGCCCAGTGGGTCCCTCCCAGGAGCCGATGCCAGGTACCCCCTTGTACTGCTGCAGCAGGACCAGC
Organism: Nomascus leucogenys; assembly: GCF_006542625.1. NCBI lineage: Eukaryota > Metazoa > Chordata > Mammalia > Primates > Hylobatidae > Nomascus > Nomascus leucogenys. Next base: position 12,273,560 of record NC_044382.1, on the reverse strand, counting down.
CCTCCCAAAAGGGGACAGATACAGTAATGGTATTGGCAAGGTGCCATATAATGTACACACTTAAGCAGAACAAAGGAGTACACGTTGAGTGTGGAACAGGGAAAGATATTTCAATACAAGGTTTCATTTAAGCCTAGCACAGACCGTGAGAACTCTCTCTCTCGATAAGGAAGTGCTCCAGATTAAGTCCCGTTCATTTTTTTATTTTAATTTTTACTTTTTAAAAAAAAATATGAGACGGGGTTTCACTATGTTGCCCAGGCTGGTGTCAAACTCCTCCCAGGATCTTCCTGCCTCAGTCTCACAAAGTGCTAGGATCACTGGTGTGAGCCACTATGCCTGGCCAAGGCCCATTCTTAACGCATCTGAGAAGGGGTCAAAAAATTATGTGAATAAGGCTGCTTTCCCAATATATACCTCACTCCATCCTGCCTGCACAATTATATTAAGCTTTCTGTTCTATAGGCATGTATGTCTTCCTTGTGCCTTTATGACTACAGATTGTCTTCTCATTAGATCAGAGATCTGGCCCAGTCCTGAATTCAAACCCCACCTTTTGCTCTCCAGGCCCATTGGCCTGCTTTGCCTTTCTTATTAATACATTCCCCAATCCTTGGTGGGCTTGTCTCAAAATTGGTGGCCCAAGAAGATTGTCCAAACATTACATGGGTGGTATGGTTTTCATGTGTCTCTGAAAATTCATGTGTTAGAAACTTAATCCCCAATGCAACATTTTTGGGAGGCAAGGCCTACATGGAGGTGTTTAGGTCATGAGGGATCTGCCCTTATGAGTGGATTAATGCCACTATAAAAAGGGTTTGCAGGAGCATGTTCTCTATCTTCTACCCTTCTGTTACGTGAGGACATGGGATTCCTTCCTCCATTCCTCTTGAACACAGGAGGCAGTGTTCAAGTTGCTATGGTAGAAGAAGAGAGATTGGGCCCTAACCTGCTGGCACCTTGATCTTGGACTTCCCAGCCCCTAGAACTGTAAGAAATAAATTTCTATTCATTTTAAATTACCCATTCTGTGATAGTAGCACAAAACATACTGAGACAATATGCATGCACGGCTTTCAAGCTATTCATTTCCTTAGATGTTCTTCTTTCCAAAACTGCCTTGTTGAGTACCTGTCTGTCGCCTATCAGGTTTTTTTCCCTAGCTCCCCTTCAACAGTGTTCATCTCTTACTGTACTAGAAAAAAAAGGTAGACTCATGCAGTTGAAATCTCAGTATATGATGCATTGCCCAGGTTGAAAAGACCTCTAGGGATAATTTGAAAAGACACAGATTCCATGAGGCGACAAGGGATTTCATTTTATCCTGGCTACACACTCATGGTGGAGTTCAGTGTTTATTTACATCTGTCTATCACCTATTATATGTCATCTTCTTTTCCATCAAATATTCACAAAATACTTCAAATATTAGGCACCTACTATGTTCTTATTGTGTGGAAAACATCAGTGAGCAACAGATAAAAATCCCTGCCCTTTCAGAGCTTATGTTCTAGTGGTAAGCGGACTGCCTTCCTCGCCTTTTTCAACTTAGCTTAAATGAAAATTAATGAGTGAGAGAGTTGTCACAGGGATGCACATTATCATTTTCTTTAATTAAAAACTGAAGTCACACATGTTTTCTGATTGAAGGTACATTTGATGTGAAGTACTGGTTTGACAATGAGAGTTAGCATTGCCAATTAGCTTCTTCAATGGGCATTTTCCGTAAGTTGAATGAACTGAATCTGAAGCTGTAAACTTTGGACAAAAATCTATATTTGAAGAAAATGTGTAATAAACCTCACTGCTGGGAATCTCATAACTTGTTACTCTTTGAACAAATAATTTAAAATGTAGATATCAAATTTAAAATCTGTAAAGATATATGTGATTTTTCAAAATTCATTCAGAGAATACACAATTAAACATTTCGAAGATCACTGTCCTAGGGTTCTACTTTAAAACTGATTGGTTGGAGAGAGCTTAAGACTCCCTTGAATTGACTTTCTTATTAGGAGATCAGCTCACAATCTGTAAAGTTCTTTCTGAGTAGAATGAGTAAAGGAAAGGAAGGCGGTTACAAGTTTTGGGTTGAAAGCTACCTTTTTTTTTTTTTTATACTCATTATCCTTTCTTGATCATTTATGACATTCCTCTTCATGTAAAGCAGGGTTTCTCAATCACAACATTGTTGACATTTTAGACCAGAGAATTCTTTGTTGTGGGGACTGTCCTTTGCATTGTAGAATATTTAGCAATATCCCTGGCCTCTACCCACTAGATGCCATTAGCGCTCCCTCTCCCCCAGCTATGATAAACAAAAATACTTCCAGATATTGCCAAATGTCTCCCCTGGGGGAGGGGGCACAAAACCATCCCTGATTACAACCACTGTGCTGTTGTAACTCGGTGTGTTGACGTTCTTTCTGATATAGTAACCAGGAGTCCCCTGGGATGTCCTTATCCCTAAAACTAAAATCTCAACAAACGTTTTAGCTTACATCCAGTCGGGGAAAAGCAAAAGGAACCTTTTCAAGATCTACTCTTCTGGGGTTAGTGGCAGAGTGCCTCCATACTGGGAGGCACATATTTCATGGGAATTGTTCTTATGGGAAATTTCCTCACTTTCTGCAACTGATTAGTTCATTTATTCCTTCAGAGTTACATAATTCTACTCAGCTGCAGTTGGCAAACAGATTAGTTGATTTAAAACTAAATCTAAACATTAAACTTGCACAATAAAAATTCTTTAGTTATTCCTAATTGTCCATGCATAGACAACTATAGATTGACTTAACTATAAAATATAATTTTTAGAATGGAAAATGCTGTGATATTTAGTGAAATTGCTTTGAGTGGAAAAGATTCACATAAATGGGCTGTTTAATGTGACTCAAGTTTAGGCAAAGTTCTAAGAAAGTAAATTAACAGCTCTCCAAATTCTGAAAGGAGGAGGTAGACCATACAAACAGGACTTGCAAAGAAAGAAGTGACTCAAACTAGTTTTTTATAAGATCGGCAAACTTTTAATTTGGAGGGTCCAACGGTTGGAAATGAAAGAATTTCTTGAAAGACTTACTTATGATGGAGGGTGGATTGATGATTTTCTTTTCACCTCAAACCTAGTTGGAAAGGCTGCAAGGAGACTCATGTAGACCCAAGAGATGGAAATCCTGGAATTAATGATATGGTCCAAGCCTGGACGTAAAGGCTATAGCAGAAGCTGTCTGAAATGTCTCATGCCAGCAGAGAACAGGACTGCATTTGGAAGCAGGCGCCTTTTCCTGAAAGGCAAGTCAAAGGTAACTAATTGGCATTCCACAGTAGGAATGTTGACTTAAGGCTGCTTTCCTGAGACCATCCACCCAGGGCAAGTGATGAGCAGAAGAGGCTGAGGGCACATGGTGAGGTGTAGAACTAAGGAGGAGTGGTGAACAGCCAGCTGGAGGAGAGGCATCACCAAGTAAGAGGAACATTGATGACATCTCCTAGGAGTAAAGGGGAGTGGATTTCAGAGAAAGGATTCTCTGGAAGAAGCACTGAGGAGGTTGGAGGAGGGACTCAAAAGGAGAAACTTTTAACTTTGAATGACTTTCTGAATTTTTGATCAAAACAACAGAATGAACGACGTAATTATGAAAAGGAGATGATTTTTATGCCTGAGATTGACTGAAGAATGGTGTACTGGAGATAAGGTTAAGGAGCTAAGCTATGTGATCTACCCAAGGGTTTTTCTAGGTACAGAGGAAGAACTGATTGCATGAAGAGGGCATGAACAAGCAATGAGGGGTGAAATAAAGTTGTTTTGTGATTGCATTCTACACATCTTTCTTGTTCATCATTTCAGTTACATACAAGTAAACATTGCACAGCTTATTCCGTGATAATCTAATTGACGGTTTTATAGCATAAGGCAGTATCAGTTTTATTTTGCTATAAATTACATATTGCCTACTCCATCATTCAGACAAAAATGTTCTCAGTTCTTTCTCATCATAATGTAGTAAATTCTTGCCATAGTACTGTACAGGATTTATCAGTCTCTAGTTTAAAAGAATAAAAAAAGGAGAAGAAAATCCCACACAGAAGCAATTCAGAAATGCTTGTTTTTGCTTATAAATCTTCCCTAAACATAGTGAATTTAATTGATTAAGGGAGACTTGATGACTAGTGTTATAATTCAATCTCTGGGCTTTGATTATAACATAAAACAACCAGATTTCTTCAACAGAAATATAGCATTCAAATCAATCTTGCCTTACTGGTATCCTTTATACTGCGTATGCAATTATACGGCTTAAAAAAATGTCAGGTTCCACAAGCATCAATTCTTCCAAAAGATATTCAAGTGAGGACATTCTCTAGTGAAGCAATATAGGCATGAATGCTTAGATTGGAAGTAGATCCCAGCCAAAGGAGAAACAAAAGTGTCACTTACTGAAGAGCTTGCTTAGTAAAGAAATGTTTATATGCTGAGTATTAGTAAACCCAATTCCACATTCTGCAGTTACGACTTGAAACTTAACTGAGTGTGTATTATTTAAGACTTTTAACTGCAAAGCATAGTATAAAAAGAGAGGCGGGGAGAGAGATAGGGTGAGGGAGAGCAAGACAGGGAGAGAGAGAAAGAATCTATTTTAAATGTAAATGGAGAAATTCCAATATACTTGCTTTAAGTGTAGCTGGACTCTGTTGTTGAAATAATATGAAATCATCTCTCTCTTCATCTTATCTTTTCTTACTTCTGTGTTGACTTCGAGATTATTCATGACTCTGTGTTGACCTATGCAACTAGAGCCTTTTTTTTTTTTTCTCCAAATTCTAGGAAAGAGAGTGATTCCTTCATCGTCTTCCTTCCGGGATTAGCCCTGAATAGGCCTGGGTTACATGCCCATTTTAAACACATCATTGTGATTAAGTGCATGGTATATGATGATATTCCGGGCCTGGATAATATCTCTATTGCTAGTTATGATGGATGGAGCCAGCCCTAGGCAAACGATAAGAGGGTAGTCTTCAAGCAAAATCTGGGTGCTCTTATAAGATTAAGGGAGAAAGGAAACTAGGTAGATTTAAAAGAACAGATTCCACTCGAGATAATTTATGTAATCTTTTAGGATTTAATCTCTGCATCTGTAAAACAAGCACGAATAATACAAATTTTATGTATTTTCCAGGCTTACTATTATAAAGCTTAAATGAGATCATGGATGTAGAAATACATCAAAAAAAGTGTTGAATTCAGTAAAATGTTTGTAAAATAGTAAAATATTCTGCAGATCAAAAAAATTAAATAAAACCACCTATATGTTGAGACCAACTAAATAGTTCTTCTGTGGAGGGTTTTATGATATTTCTTATTGTATAGATCAAGAATTATTGGTATTTTGTTTTCTAGGACAGAAGGACTGCTTTAAAATGAAAATATATATCTAGTTGCTGTATCTCTTCCAATATATAACTCTATGATGTAAACAAGCAAGAATGAAATATTGGGATTAAATTAACTTCTGGGCAGTCACAAAGCAGAGGATGCAAGGGCTACTTCTTTTTCCAAAGATGAGAGCTTGGTGCAATTAAAATATAGGAACTTGAAATTTTGACAGAACCGCATGTGAGTTCCAGCTTCATCATTACTTATCTGTGAGATGGACAATTGACTTCACCTCTCTGACCCTCAGTTTCTCATCTATAGAAATAGGGATGATAACCAGCATGTGGGGTATTAGGGGCTTCTAGAGATAATATATGCCACAAAATTCTTTTCACAAACAGGCATTCCTCAAATATATTGTAGATTTGGTTCTGGACCACCATAATAAAGAGAGTATAACGAGAAAGTCATATGAATTTTTTTGTTGTTTTCCAATGCATATAAAATTTGTTTATATCATATTGCAGTCTATTAAGTGTGCAGTGGCATTATATCTGAAAAATAATGCACGTACTTTAAAAACTTCTAAAAATTCTCCATGATCATCTGAGCCTTCAGTGATTTGTAAGCTTTTTGCTGGTCTTACCTTGATGTTGATAGCTACTGACTGATTGGGGTGGTAGTTGCTGAAGGTTGACGTGTCTGTGGCAATTTCCTAAAATAAGACAATAATGAAGTTTGCCACATTAATTCACTCTTCCTTTCAAGAAATATTTCTCTGTAGCATGCCAGGCTGTTTGATAGCCTCTTACCAACAATAGAACTTCTTTCAAGATTGGGCTACTCAATCCTCTCAAATCCCGCTGCTGCTTTATCAACTAAGTTATGTAATATTTGAAATCCCTTGTTTCAGGGATTTCAGCAATGTTCAGAGGATGTTTACCAGCAGTAGATTCCATCCCAAAAAACCACTTTATTTGCTCATTTATAAGAAGCAATTCCTCATTTGTTCATATTGTGTCATGAGATTACAGCAATTCAGTCACATCTTTAGGCTTTCCTTCTAATTCTAGTTCTCTTACTATTTCCACGACATCTGCTGTTACTTTCTCCACTGAGGTCTGGAACCCTCAGATTCATCCATGAGGGTCAGAGTCAACTTCCTCCAACCTCTTAATGTCGATATTTTGACTTCCTCCCATAAATCATGAATGTTCTTAAAGGGAACTATAATGGTAAATCCTTTCCAGAAGGTTTTCAATTTTCTTTTCCCAGAATCAGAGTGATCAGAAGAATCACTAGTTATGATAGCTATAGCCTTACAAAATGTATTTCGTAAATAATAAGACTTGAAAGTCAAAATCACTCCTTGAACCATGGGCTGCAGAATGGATTTTGTGTGAGCAGGCATGAAAACAAGATTAATCTACTTCCATTTCTCCATCAGAGCTCTTGGGTAACTAGTTGCCTTGTCAATGAGCAGTAATATTTTGAGTCATCTGTTTTTCTGAGCAGTAGGTCTCAATAGCAGGTTTAAAATATTCAGTAAGCTGTTTTATGAACAGATGTGCTGGCATCCAGACTTTATTGTTCCATTTATAGAGCACAAGCAGAATGATTGTATAACTCTTAAGGGTCCTAGGACTTTCAGAATGTTGCATAAACATTGACTTCAACTGCAAGTCACCAGCCGCATTAGCCTCTAACAAGAGGGTCAGGCCGTCCTTTGAAGCTTTGGAGCCAGTCATGGACTTCTCCTCTCTAGCTATGAAAGTCCTGGATGGCATCTCCTTCCAATTTAAAGCTGTTTAATCTACATGGAAAATCTGTTGTTTCATGTAGCCACCTTCACCAGTTATCTCAGCTAGATCTTCTGGATAACTTGAGCAGCTTCTACATCAGCGCTTGCTCCTTCACCTTCTACTTTTATGTTATGGAGACAGCTTCTTTCTTTAAACCTTGTGAATCAGCCTCTGCTAGCTTCAAACTTTTCTTCTGCAGGTTCCTCATCAGGCTTCATTGAATTGAATTGAGCAATAGGGCCTGGCTTTGGAGTAGGCTTTGGCTTAAGGAAATGTTGTGTCTGGTTTGTTCTATGCAGACCACTCAAATTCCTTATCAGCAATAAGGCCGTTTTGCTTTTGCATCATTCATGTGTTTGCCAGAGTAGTACTTTTGATTTCCTTCAGGAACTCTTCCCTAACTGTTTGGCTCATGGGCCTGGTGTTCAGCCTGTCTCAGTTTTCAACATGCCTTCCTCGCTAAGCTTAATCATTTCTAGTTTTTTGATTTGAAGAGATTTGAGAATCTTTCTTTCACTTGAACACTTAGAAGTCATGGTAGGATTATTAATTGGCCTAATTTCAATATTATTATGTCTCAGAAAATAGCAAGGGCTGAGGAGGAGAGAGATGGGCGAATGTTGTGTGTGAGTCAGTCAGAACACACGCAACATTCATCAATTAAGTTCACTGTCTTATCTGAGTCCAGTTCATAGTATCCACAAAACAGTCACAATGGTAACCACAAAGATCAATGATCACAGATCACCATAACAGATATAAGAATAATGAAAAACTTGAAGGACTGCAAAAATTACAAAAGTGTAACAGAGAGAGACCCAAGTGATCACATTGTTGGAAAAAATGATGCCTATAGATTTTCTCAATGCCAGGTTGCCACAAATATTCAGTGTAAAAAATAACAGTATGAAGTGCTATAAAGTGAAGTGCAATAAAATGGTATGCCTGTATAAGCACACAACAAATGGGGATTTTATTCATTTTTATTTATTATGCAGTTCTCAGTACACTCTCCTGGGAGTTCTCGGTAATAAGACGCTTTGAAGGGATAAAGTATTGATGCGAGGCTTGAGTTGAGATGGACAGATGAAGAGATTGCTTACGTGACTTTTGCTGTATTTCAGGAAACTAAGGGTATGAGCCAGTGTTTGACAAAAGAAACAGTGCCACTAAGGTGATACAGAATAAGGGTTCTGTTTTGTTTTGTTTTGAGACAGGTTCTTGCTCTGTTGCACAAGCTGGAATACAGTGGCGCGATCATGGCGCACTGCAAATTCCACCTCCCAGATTCAAGCAACTCTCATGCCTCAGCCTCCTGAATAGCTGGGATTAGAGGTGCACGCTACCATGCTTGGCTAATTTTTCGTATTTTTTTTTTTCTTGGTGGAGACAGGGTTTTGTCATGTTGGCCAGATTGGTCTTCAACTCCTGGCCTCAAGTGATCTGCCCGCCTCCTCAACTTCCTAAAGTGCTGGAATTACAGGCCCAAGCCACCACACACAGCCCTAGAATAAGGGTTCTTTTAAAACAGAGATTAGGCCTGGTGTGGTGGCTCACGCCTGTAATCCCAGCACTTTGGGAGGCCGAGGCAGGTGGATCATCTGAGGTCAGGAGTTTGAGACCAGCCTGGCCAACATGGTGAAACCCCATCTCTACTAAAAATACAAAAAAAAATTAGCTGGGCATAGTGGCAGGCGCCTGTAATCCCAGTTACTTGGGAGGCTGAGGCAGGAGAATCTCTTGAACCCAAGAGGTGGAGGTTGCAGTGAGCTGAGATCGCTCCATTGAACTCCAGCCTGGGCAACAAGAGTGAAACTGCATCTCAAAAAATAAAGAAAAACAGATTAGACCTTGTACAACTCTTGTGAGCAGGTGGGGACAGTAAAGGAGAGTGGGATATGGATGAGAGCAAGGTCAAACGAGTCCACATCTATCTCTCATGGCCAGCAACTGCTGCTGTGGTGACCAGCAGGAGTAGCTTTTTCTCTAGTCTTCATGAGGTTGTACACACATTGGCCCAGGGCTAGGAGAAGCTGCAGGAGGAGGTCTGGTGGGAGCTGGAGCCCCTGTGGGTCTGGTTCATGTCTCACGCCAACAAGGTGAGCTACCAGCTCAGTAAGAGAACGTGAGCTGCCACAGTTCCTGCACTCGGCACTGACTTTCAGGGCAAATATAACAGCTGCTACTTCCCTTCTAACTTCTAACATCTTGTATGAATTCCTTGTGTCCAGCACTGACTCTGAACCCTGCAGGAGGGGAGATCTGGGAAAGGCAATTCCAGATTGGTTACATTGATATCGTACAAAGTCACCCTACCAATTTAGAACTCAGAACCCAAGTATTACTAATAAAAAGGAGATGGAGAAATGGCCCCATGGGGGTTCACGTTCATGAGGATGAAGGAGCAATTAGAAGTGCTCTTCTCCCATTTTTTAAACTGTCTACATTTACATAATTTCAGACTTATAGAAAAGTTGTAAGAAATGTACGAACAATTCCATTATATCCTCTACCCAGATTTTTCCATTGTAATTTTGCCAAATTTGCATATTCTCCTTCTCTGTATATATACACATAGTATATATGTCTACATACATATATACTGCATACACATACACACACATTTTTTTTCACTAAAACATTTGAGGCTAATGATACACTTAAAGCCCTTTTATCTTCAGTTTGTAAAAAACACAGTATCTATGAAGTGCCAAATACTTCTGTGTTTCCTAAGAGCAATGATATCCTCCTATATAACCCTATTACAATGATCAAAACCAGATCTTTGGGACAATGCTATATAATCTCTAAAATGTATTTAAATTTTACCCAACTGTTGCAATAATATCCTTTGTGGCCAAAACATTCTTTAAAGGTCTGGTCCACATTCCAGTCCAAGGCCACAAGCTGAATTTGATTGTCCTGTCTCTCTGGTGACCTTTAGTCTGGACTCGTTTTTCAGACTGCCTTTGTCTTTCATGAGCTTGGCTTTTCTTTACAGGTGGGCATATTTGTATATTTTCCCTCTATTTGGGTTTATCTGATTTTTTTCTCAGAGTCAGACTGAAGAATTTGGCAGGTGGAGCAAAAGGTGATGTTTTATTCTTTCTTTCTATTTCTTTCTTTCTTTTTCTTTATTTTTTTTGAAATGGAGTTTCGCTCTTGTTGCCCAGGGTGGAGTGCAATGGTGCAGTCTTGGCTCACTGCAATCTCTGCCTCCCAGGTTCTAGCAATTGTCCAGCCTCAGCCTCCCAAGTAGCTGGAATTACAGGTGCCCACCACCACACCCGGTTTTATTCTTTCTAGCGTATTATATGAGATGGGATCTGCCTTCTCCTCCCATGTTTAAAATGCATCCTTACACCATGTATGCACCAGTGCGATCACTGCTGAGGATTTTTGCTTTCTCTGGACTAGGGTTGGCAAACTTTTCCTGTAAAGAGCCAGAGAATTAATATATTTGAGTTTGAAAGCCAGAAGTTCTCTGTCACAACTACTTAACCAGCTATTGTACTGTAAGAGCAACTATGACAATATATAAAGAATATATGCGACTATGTCCCAATAAAACTTTATTTGTAGACTTTGAAATTGGAATTTCCTGTAATTTTTATGTGTCAAGAAATGTTACTCTTCTTTTGATGTTTCTCAACCATTTGAAATGTAGAAACACTTATTTGCTCCTGAGTCATACAAATCTAGTAGCAGACCATAGTTTGCTGACCCTTCCTACAGACCTGGAGGTATTATTATTCAAAGCTGCTTTTTTTCCTCCTCACAGCTTTTATATCGCATAGATACCTCAGCTGTAAAGGCCACCTTTTAATGCTCTGTTTGCCTTTGAAGGGCCTGAAATGTAGGGAGGGAAAGCAGAGCTATTTAACTTGTATTTGTAAAAACTGATTTTTCTTTATTACTCCCTATTTTTCTCCAGTTCGCTTCTTGTATGTGAGTATTGTACTTGGACCTAATTTTCATCTATTGCACATTATACAATACTATTAATTTGATTAATTAATGCATAACATCCTGGAGACTAATTTGTTTACTCCTAGTGGACTCATTAGGGCTTGCTGTATGAATGTGGGATTAGGTTTAAGAAGGAATCACCTTACAATGATTGACTTGCATGTCTGTTTTAAAAAGAAGAAAAATCTGACAAATGAAAATCAAGTAATCTGTATCCCTACTCTATATCCCCCTCTTCAACAACAAAAGAGCATGAAAGGATTTCTAATGCTGCGTGCATATATGTTGACTTCCTATGGTGATATTTTAGAGTTGCATCATTTACTTTCAAAAATTGATCATAGAAAAATCCAATTAAAGTAGCGTGCTAATATTTCCCTCCATAGGTGAATAGAGCAATGAGGACTTGCATCTCTGCTTTAATTCTGCATGCCGGTGCATATTTTAAGTTTAGTATCTTGCCACCCATGTTAACGTTATTGCCCCTCATGCGGGAATAAAGCAGCTTCTAATAAACAAGACTGCTGTTAGGTGAGCCCCAGCCAGCAAGCATTGTTAAAGGCAGAAGAACACATTTCTTGATGATATATTTTTGTACTGTTTTCTGCCTTTTAGGAATAGTTTATGCACCCTAGCAAGATGAGATGGTGGGTATAATAAATTGTAATCGTTCCCCATTTCAGTTTCTAATGCACTGTTTTTGACTAAGTACTTAGGTATTCTGACATAGCCACCATTAGAAAATTAGAGCGGCTTAGACTTATGTACCTCTCCTGTGCAATGTTTCTCCAAACTCTTATCTGTTACCCAATGCCTCTACTAAGGTCTTACCCTTCTAAGAGAGTGGAAATTCAGTTATCAGTGGGGGTTTCTGCTGCAGATGTGTGTGCCTGAGGGTTCTTTTAGTAAGAACAGTTTTTTTAATTAGAAATCTTGGTGCTGTTAGTGTACCACAGGGCTGAATATGCAGACACTTCCTCTTTCATTGAGAAATCTCTTTGGAAGGTTTGAGGCAGATCTTCACAGTTTAATTTGCAAGGGAGCAAGTGTATTGTGTTTTTATTGCTTGTGCAGCACCTGGGTCATCTCAGAGAGTGGCAGTAGCATCGTTTAAAAGAGTTGTCATTATTGCCTAGCTTTGGGTATTTATGCTTTCAAAAATGTGGAGTAAACAGTTTGTGATAAATTTTCTCTAGGCCAAGGTTACTGGATCTCCTTCACTGTAGATATTTTTGTATTGAATAGGAACCCAGCTGTCCTATGCGGTTTCGATACAATCAAGTCTGCAGGTCTGGGGTTGAAGAAGATGACCTCCATAGATAGGCTGGCCTTGGGCAAAATTGTTAAGTAGGCAAAGTTCCCAGTTCCATTTGTCATTTCACCAGAATGCCCTCGGGCTGTTCCCTGCCTCCCAAGCATTATTGTACCCCTCATCAGGCACTCTTCAATCTTAACTTTCACAATTTATCTGGTTGGTTCCCTGTTGCAATCAGGGTCTCCCTGATTGTGGGAAGTGGTTATTTAAATAAAATCATTTTAATAACTTAATAAGTGATTATAGTTTACTCTCCTTTACCTCCTCATCCTGCTCCCTTGCCCTTCATGCATTTACCACGTGTGCATTTTAGAAGGATCTTACCAAAACCTCAGTGCCTTCATGTAAAGGGAGAACGCTAACATCAAATATTTCAGATATCACAGCAGAAGAGTGAGAGAAATATTTTGGAGTTGTTTTTCTCTCTTTTAAAACCAAATTTCATAAGGAAACAACTGTGAGGAGCCAAAACTTTCCCTAATAGTATGAGCCTTCCTTTGCTGAAAAGGCAAACAAGTATTAGAGCCAACTTTCAAAATAATTGGTTGGCAGGTCTCCTTGACTCCACAAATCAGTGACCAGTAAAGAGGCAGGAACAGTCACAAAAACAAAATTTAAGGAAGCAGCTTTTAACAAAGTTGAGAGGAGAAAGGAGTGGCAAGAAGCAAGAGGCAGAATAAAATGACAACTGGATTTAGCTTGGAGAAGCTGCTTCTGTCAACCCGAAAGGAAATGACTAGCAGATTGGTTTTGTTATTCTAATAATTGTTTGATCTGAAACGCTTCTAATAAGTGACTGACTAAAGAAGTTATAGAACCGTAGAGCTTTCGTCCTGGAAGGGAACCTCAGAATCAACTTGTCCAAATTAAGTATTTTAGAGATGAGGAATTTGAAAAACACAATATGAGATGAATTCATTCAAACTTAAGATAAAGAAGTATCAAATGTGATCCAGAGAGTATGAGAGCCTCTAAAATGTGGAAGAATAAAGTTTCAACTTGAAATCAAGGAACCATAACAGCAGGGTGCAATGATTAGATGGACAAAGTTTGAAGCTGGGTGTATGTTGAATCCTGTTTTACTAGTCGTGTAACCCCTTGGACATGGAATACTATTTTTTTTCTTTTTTTGAGATGGCGTCTTGCTCTGTAGCCCAGGCTGGAGTGCAGTGGTGCCATCTCCGCTCACTGCAAGCTCCTCCTACCGGGTTCACGCCGTTCTCCTGCCTCAGCCTCCCGAGTAGCTGGGACTACAGGCACTGGCCACCACGCCCGGCTAATTTTTTGTATTTTTAGTAGAGACAGGGTTTCACCGTGTTAGCCAGGATGGTCTCGATCTCCTGACCTCGTGATCCGCCCACCTCGGGCTCCCAAAGTGCTGGGATTACAGGCTTGAGCCACGGCACCCGGCCGACATGGAATACTATTTTGTTAAACCAACCTTGGTACTCCCATCTGTAAAATCCAAATTCAAGTGTATGAGGACCAAATGATATCTCAGTATAATGCCTGATATAATGTGGGCAATCAATATAGTTCTTGTTAACACTGCTGTTATTTAAAGACCAATGCTTTGTTAGACAAAGATAACAAGTTAGGTAGCTTTAAATCAAAAGTGAAATTATAAAGGCTGGTTACTGTATGAAAAATCTATAATCTAGGTACACTCCAAAATTGTCTTGGTAGTGAAGTTTTGTTTTGTTTTTATTAGGAATAACCACATTGTGAAGAGGGATTACAACTAAAGGGAAGAAAGGGGGAAAATAGAAGGAGAACGCCTCTGATTAAATTATGTAACGGTGATGCAGGGTAGTTGAGGGCAGCAGTCTTTAATCTAGATATTTGAATTCTTGAGTCTACATAAAGCATGGACAGTTTAAGGAAGTTTCACTTCCGAATCCTCAACTTTTTCTATGGATCTCTTTTTATCCTTTTTCAAATTTATTTTTTATTTATTTTTATTTTTTGAGATGGAGTCCTGCTCTGTCACCCCCGCTGGAGTGCAGTGGCGCGATCTCGGCTCACTGCAAGCTCCGCGTCCCGGGTTCACGCCATTCTCCTGCCTCAGCCTCATGAGTAGCTGGGACTACAGGCACCCACCACCACTCCCGACTAATTTTTTATATTTTTAGTAGAGATGGGGTTTCACCATGTTAGCCAGGATGGTCTCGATCTCTTGACCTCGTGATCCGCCCGCTTCGGCCTCCCAAAGTGCTGGGATTACAGGCATGAGCCACCGCTCTCGGCCTAGATCCCTTTTTAAAATTGATCCACCCATGATTCCTCTTGTGATCCTCCTCTGTTATAGTTGCCTTATCCTAAATTTTCAAAAGAAATTCAGATATCTTATCCATCCCACATCCCAAATTTTCTAATTGCATTGTTCCAAAGGGGGAAAGATCCTTCTGATGTGACAAGAAGAGAATCTTTCAAAACAAATGTGCAATTGATGTTGAGAACTAATAAGACACCTCACCCCCACAGTGTATCTCACTGAGAGATAGATTGTCAATAAAATTTTACTTTTTGTACTTAATAACTATTTTTTCAAAATGCTTGTGTGTGTGTGTATGTATTTGTTTTGTCAATTATATAGCAATGAGTATTATAATGCTAACTAAATCTCCCTCAAAATGGTTAACTCTTAAAGCCTATGATCCTACAAAAAAAATTAATTAGTTTGAATACTTTTACATTTTGGAGAGGAGTATGAAATCAAATATTACAAGCTAAAATTATATATTAAAAAAACTTTCAAATGGAGAAAACATTTTGAATATTTAAATATATATCTCTATATATATGAAGGTGTATATCAAATTGCTGTTGGCTTTATGTTCTTTTGGTTGCATTTAAAAAATGTTGTATAGCAAAAACTAAGAATTGTCTCTTTTACAATTCTTTACGTTGTAGATAACTAAGAGCAATGTAAAATAGTTTTTCTCTGTAGACACGCTAATGAATTCTGCTCAGTGGAAGCACAGTCTTCCTTCCTTTGTAGAAAAAGAGTTTGGCCTCTATCTGCATATTCATCTCTACATTCCTGATTTACACATATATCCGTTCTTTGGATTCTCTTTTAAACTGGTTGTAACATCTTCTCAGTGTCCTCATTAACAAGGAAAATAAAATATAACGTGCTTATTTTTACAGCAATATGGGAGTCATGCTTTTACCCGTTAAAAATTATCTTTTAATAAATATAACCGTTTTATTTTTAAATGTCAGTATCATAGTATCATAAAGGTTGTACACTTTGAAATAATTAAAACTTATGAAAAAAATTTAGATGTCAACTTAAAAACATACATGGTCAATGTTAAATGTATATTGCTAGATGGAAGAAGCCATCTGAAAAGGCTACATACTGCACCATTCCAACTACATTATGTTCTCGAAACGGTAACACTATGCAGACAGAAAAAAGACCAGCTCTTTGGGAGGCCAAGGCGGGCAGATCACCTGAGGTCAGGAGTTCGAGACCAGCCTGGCCAGCTTGGCGAAACCTTGTATCTACTAAAAATAACAAAAATTAGCCAGGAGTGGTGGTGGGCACCTGCAATCCCAGCTACTCGGGAGCTAAGGCAGGAGAATCACTTGAACCCAGGAGACAGAGGTTGCAGTGAGCTGAGATCATGCCACCGCATTCCAGCCTAGGTGACAAGAGCAAAACTGTCTCAAAAAAGAAAAAAACAAAAACAACAACAACAACAAAAACAGTGGTTGCCAAGGATTATCAAGGAAAGAGAGAAGAATAAGGATATCACAGAGGATTTCTAGGGCAGTGAAACTATTCTGTGTGATACTACAGTAGTGGATATGTGGCAGATACATTTGTCAAAGCCCATAGCATATAAAGCCCCAAAATTGAACCTTAGTGTGTAAACTATGAACTTTGCATGATAATGATGTGTTAAGGTAATACAGGGGGGAAAAAAACAGTAACATCTTTTTCTGACTTATCACAGTGTTCATGGCTGAAACCCCTGTAAGAAAAGACAGATTAACAAGTGAAAAAGTGGCTGGGTATGGTGGCTCATGCCTGTAATCCCAGCACTTTGGGAGGCTGAGTCGGGCAGATCACTAAGTCAAGAGATTGAGACCATCCTGGCCACCATGGTCAAACCCCGTCTCTACTAAAAATACATAAATTAGCTGGGCATGGTGGCGGGCGCCTGTAGTCCCAGCTACTCGGGAGGCTGAGGCAGGAGAATCACTTGAACCTGAGAGGTGGAGGTTGCAGTGAGCCAAGATCGTGCCACTGCCCTCCTGCCTGGCGACAGAGCAAGACTCCGTCTTAAAAAAATAAAAGTGAAAAAGCATTCAAATTTATTTAGTACAAGTTTTATATCACACAGCAGCATTCAGAAACTGAAGGCCCAAAGAAACAGGGAAATCTGTGTATTTCTATGGACAGTCATTCAGAACTATGATTGAAGCATTAAAGGGTAAGATCTAATGGTAATAAACTGGGGGAAGCTAAGCACAGTCTGTTCAGATTCTTCTTGGCATCCCCATGTGATATTCTTTCCATCTGGACACAGTGTAGGTTACTTGAGTACCCTCAGAGGAGAAAGGAGGGAAAGGTCAGAGAGTGACCTTCCTAGGTTTCAAGGCTTGCTTTGGTGAAGAAAGAAACACGAGAATGACCTCTGTGCTTCTGCTGTTTCCTCAAATGCCAAGGAGCCATATTTTGGGGTATTGTGTCCTGTACCTTATCAGCAGGTTCATCGATTGTAACAAATGAACCATTGTGCTATGGGATGCTGATGGTGGAGGAGATTGAGTCTGGGTGGAGACATGGAGTATATGGGAATTGTGTATTTCCCACTAAATTTTGCTGTGAACCTAAAACTACTCTAAAAAATAAAGCTTATTCATAAAAAATTTTTAAATGCAGAGTCAAAGATTTTTCAAAATCCTTATGATATGCGTATAATTCATGGATGACTTCTGAAATTTCATTATCCCACAGACATTTTCTCTCTGAAGATGCTTTGATGTTATTTTCAGGAAGCCTATTCCTCCCCCAGAGTCCACAGTACTGTTGTTGATCAGGAGGGATGAGCAGCACTGCTTGTAAGCTATGCTGGGCCCGGTTATCTCTGGGAATGTTAATCATGACTGGAGTGGTAAAGCAGTTGGTGCAATATGTTATAATAGTGATGCAGGAAATTTCTGCTTTCTGTGGTTCTTGCCCCATCTAAAGCCTCGTTGTTGCTTTCCCCACTCTGACACTCTGACACCCCTGAAGTTAAAACAAAAAACTCCAACTGCTTCAGGTAATGCAAGACAGAAAGGTAAATTGAATCTTTAGGGGACAGGTTTCAGTTTAGCTTCATCCCCCTACTGGCCTGCATGCCCTGAATGTCCATCCTGCTCCATGACTTAGCAGCTTACAAAAATGATTCTATTTAAGAGTTTCTCTTGTCCTATCAGTGTATTAATATAGAAAGCGATATCTTGAAAGGGAAGACCTAACAACAAAATTAAATTGAAAAAAAAAGTTGTTTCTTCTGATTTCTGTTTAAAACCAAGTAGCATGGAGTATTAACTATGTAAATGGATAATTTCTTACTTTCTTTCTTTTTTTTTTTTTTTTTTTTTAAGACTGGGTTTCAGTCTGTCACCCAGGCTGGGGTGCAGTGGCACAATCTCAGCTCACTGCAATCTCCATCTCCAGGGCTCAAGTGATCTTTCCACCTCAGCCTTCAGAGTAGCTGAGACTACAAGCATGCACCACCACCCCCGGCTAATTTTTGTATTTTTTGTAGAGACAGGGTTTTGCCATGTTGCCCAGGCTGGTCTCGATCTCCTGTACTCAAGTAATCTGCCCACCTTGGCCTCCCCAAAGTACTAAGGTTACAGGGGTGAGCCATCACACCCAGCCTAAATGGATAATTTTTATGCAACCTGTCAACAGGGTAACAAGTCTGCAGGAGACTTATCCCAATGTTTTATAATAAAAAATGTAAAGCATACTAAAAACTTGAAAGGATAGTGCATTGAAAATGTGTATCTAGCATAAAAAAGTTAACATTTTGCCATATATGTTTCCTTTTTATATTTTTTTTGCTGAGTCTTTTGAAAGCAAGTAAATATAGACACCATGACAATTTTCCTCTAAAAATTGTATCGTGTGTCTTCTAAGAATTAGAGGATTCTTATTCATGACTATAGTAATATTATTACAGTAATGAAATCCAATAATATTGACTACTATTATCTAATACCAGACCATATATGAATTTCTTTATTCCTGCCACCCAATATCTTCTATAACTTTTTTCTGCTAACAATGAGCCAATCAAGATTCACACATCCTATTTTGCTGCTTTGGTTTGTTATTCATTTAAAATCTATGGAAATACTTGCATAGTATTTGTTCTGTCTCGCTTTGTTTTGTCCTATGATGTTCATTCTTTGCAGAGATCTGACCTGTAGAATGCTCCATACTCTGAATTTGTTTCTCTCCTCATTGGTCATTGAACTTTCCTGTCTACTGTGTATTTTCTATAAACTGGAAGTTAAAACTATAAGATTGTATATTCATTTTAACATTTTGAGAATGCTAAATAGCTAACGAAGTTGTCTTCAAAATGCATCATATCACAAAGCCCAAAATGTCAAGTTGTCACTCCCAAGTAGGATGTTGACATGGATCATTTGGTAAAGGTATGGACCGCCAGATGTGACCACTGCAAAGTGGTGTGTGTGTGTGAGCATGCACATGCATGCGTGTGTGTGTCTGCTCCTACACATTGCCCACAAATGCGTGTTTTCTCCTTGGTGTTGGGAGTAGTTTGTTGGATAGATTGGTATGATGCAAAACGGATTATTGAAAGCTTACATAGTTTTATTTATTCATGTT
This sequence comes from Nomascus leucogenys, assembly GCF_006542625.1. Taxonomy (NCBI): domain Eukaryota; kingdom Metazoa; phylum Chordata; class Mammalia; order Primates; family Hylobatidae; genus Nomascus; species Nomascus leucogenys. The sequence continues at coordinate 12,254,229 of NC_044382.1, read as the reverse complement.
TTCTATCAGGTATGGTCATTTTCCTTTTTGATGGTCAAATTGTTTTAAAGTTGGCTAGCTAACTCCTGCATCCTCTTGTTAAGTTCCCAATAGTTGTCTGTGAGTCTCACAAACAATAGCCCATGCGCTCCTCTTCCTTTTCTGCTTTAGATCTGATATCATCAGTTTTGCAAGGAACTTTGGTCCTCTTACTGAGGAATGCTTTTAGAAACCAGTGCTGGTGTGTTCATTGCTACTAGCTGGGTATTGCTTCTAGGCCATTTCAGTGAACAAAGTTGGAAAGAGATAGATTGAAAAAGATAGAAATGGAGACAGAGTTAGAGATAGAGATATAGAGATGGAATAGATATATATACAGAGAGATGTATATAGATATATAACTGTATATGATATTCCTAATACAAATGTAATATTATAGGGTTTTTTCTTTAAAGTTCTTTATATTTGTTCTTTTTTTCTCTTATGTTGAAATACTTATTTCTAATAATATTTCCCTATATATTTACTTAATTTATCCTACTTTTTTTGTTTGTTTTTTTTTGAGACACAGTCTCGCTCTGTTGCCAGGCTGGAGTACAGTGGCGCAATCTTGGCTCACTGCAACCTCTGACTCCCTGCTACAAGGAATTCTCCTGCCTCAGCCTCCTGAGTAGCTGGGATTACAGGCACATGCCACCATGTCCAGCTAATTTTTGTGTTTTTAGTAGAGACGGGGTTTCACCATGTTGGCCAGGATGGTCTCGATCTCCTGACCTCGTGATCCGTCCGCCTCAGCCTCCCAAAGTGCTGGGATTACAGGTGTGAGCCACTGCGCCAGGCCTATCCTACATTTCATAATGATATCAACAATGCTACCTAAAATAAATAACCCACTAAGTGAAGTGCAAGCCACTTTTGTAGTCCTTTTTGTCCTAGAATATTACATGTAGAATTTTATTCATTTATTTCACTTTGTTTTTAATTTTAGGATTATTTCTTGTGATTTATTTGTGTTTTAAAAAGTAAATAAAACCATTTACATAGTTTAAAAGAGAAAAATTTTTAAATTATTCTCAGAAATCTTGCTTTTATTTTATTTCCTATGCCCTTTATAAGTAAAGATTTTTAGTATTTCTTGTTGCTTTCCCAGTGTTTATTTTTTATAAAAATAAGCAAATACATGCACATGTATATTCATATTTCAACTTCTTTAAAATTTTCATTTACTATGTTGTGGAAATAATTTGCTTCAGTACATAAATACTGGTCATCATTCTTTTTTTATAGCTGTGTAATACATTGTTTTTGTGGAAGTGAAGTAGTTCATTAAACCAATCCTTTAATTTGAATATTTGGATTTATTCCAATCTTCTGTTGTTTCAAATAATTCTGCTAGGAGTAACCATTTGCCTTGGTATTTCATACCTGGATGATTTTCTTTCTCTCCTAGATGAAATCTTTACAGTGGGAATGCTGAGTCAAGGGGTTAATGCATATGCAATTTTGTTTGATATTGCCAAATTCTCCTCTGTGGCAGTTATGCCATTTTGCAATCATTTCCAGCAATGTTATGGAGGGCCTATTTCTCTATAGTACTGCCCACAGAGCATATTGTAAAACTTCTGGATTTTTGTCTGTTTAATAGTTGCATCTTTTTGTAGTTTAATTTGTATGTATCATTCAAATGTGACTGCCCACTTTTTTCATAAACTTAAGTGTCATCTACTTAGCTTTTTGGGGGGACCTCTCTTCACATTTTACATCACGTTTTTAAATTAGATTTTTGACAATTTTCTCTTAATTTTTAGGAGCATTTTATATACTGGGAAAAGAAACCATTTGCCTGTAGTATCATTTGCATTTTTTGTTGTTGTTTGTGACTTCTCTGCGGTGCTTTACTATTCTTTTAAGACTTAATATATCAGTCTTGACTTTTGCTGCTTCTGGATTTTGAAGGCTAACAAGACTATCTTCATTCCTTGGATATAAAGTAATCTATCTATGATTTTTATCTAGAATTTGTCTGTCACTTAGGTTAGAGTGCAATGGAGAGATCATAGCTCACTGCAGTCTTAACCTCCTAGACTTGAATGATTCCTTCTGCCTCAATCTCCTGAGTAGCTGAGACTACAGGCACACACTAACACACCCAACTATTTTAAAAATGATTTTGTAGATACAGAGTCTCACTTGCTGCCCAGGCAGGTCTCAAACTTCCGGCCTCAAGGGGTCCTCCCACCTGGGCTCCCCAAAGCACTGGGATTACAGGCATGAGCCATTGTGACCAGGAACACTTGTATTTTAAAAATCTCCAATCTATTTGGAATTATTCAGCTGTGAAGTGTGGGACTTAGATCCAGTTATAGCCTTTTGTAAATGATTATCCAGTTATGCCAGCATTACTGATTAAAAAGTTTACTTCCCTCAGTGACTTCAAATGTTCCTGAAAACTCATGTCGTATTTCTTTATGCACTTGGGTCCATTCTGGACTTTTCTGTTCTAAAAAATTGCTAACTGTTAATATGCCACTACCTACACCTTTTGAAAAAAGCATATTATAGAGGGCTTCTAATATGTTTTAATTTCTGATAGGTCTAACTTGTCCCCCATTACTCATTTTTTTCAGATTTTTCTTCTAGTCATTCTTATTTGGTATATATTTTTAAACAAGGTCATTATAGTAAACTTGACTAGATCCAGATAATAAATTGGTATATTTATTATGATTCTGTTATATCTTACTAACTGGGAAATAACTGATGTTTTTATAATATTGATTTAACCTATCTAACAATAGTGTTTGGCCTGTCATTTGTCCAAATCTACTTTTGATCTTTTGGGAAGTTTAAAAATCGTCTTTATGTTTTGTTCATTTTAATCTTATTCCTAAGTATTTAATAGTTAAACTTCCTACTGCATATGGAGTTTTTTTCCCTTTCATTATCTCTTCTAATTATTGTATGAAGAACTATAAAGTCTATTGATATTTTATGTTATTTTAAATATGATATGATATTTAAATATGTGTATATATGTATATATATGTGTGTTTATATATATACACACACACACACACTTTATTTTATGAGAGAAGAATATTTCAGTTCACTTACTAGGAGTTAAACTTATAAAGAGGTAAATTAGCCAGATCAATTTATAAGAATATTGTGATATTTTCCTCCTAGAAACAATAGAGTCATGGTCTTCTTCTTCCAATGACGAGTCTCAAACATTTTGCCGTGTAGCTCTCTCCTTCCTTGCCATATCTCTAAATGATTTTCAACTCAAAGTCCCTGTATGAGTAGGTTATCTTCTCCAAGTGAAAGCTTCCCAGAGCTTCCTTAGTACTGTCTTCTGAGTATTTACAGTGCCTTAGATGCTTTTTTACTTTTTAGTTTTATTAGATAAATATCCTCTTGAAAAGAGAGATTGAAAACTTTTTTAAAAGGTTACCGTTAGATGATTAATTTCTTTTCTATCTAATGTCTGTGATTTAAAACACAGTACACAGATATTTCCGTATATAATTATTAAACATTTTTTTAAATAGAAAAGCTAGCTAAGTCTGTCTTCCTTTAAAAGTGTTTTGTAAACAAGCTTTTCGTTATATATAAAAATGAACACTTAATGAAATTAACATACTTTGTGCAAAGAATCATTGAAAAATATTCACATATCTCTCTGTTAAAATAATTTCTGCTTCAATCAATTTATAATTTTATAATTTTCAGTCAAATCCATATTCCTATGAAATCAATTTTTTACTTATACTGATAGTTCAGAAGTATATTTAACTTGGAGAACCACTGAATTACTTTCCTTATAAAAGATTTATCACCGATGAGTATTGAACAATTGCTAAAGAACTACACAGTATTACTGGAACATTGCTTTATTCTCACTGAAAGTCAATTTTTTTTTTTTTTTCTGTAAAAGGCCACTTGTTTTTCATTTCTTTAAGATGTTAACCTCTAGTGACCCAGCTTCTAAACAGCCACCGGAAAATAAAAATGGCCAGTTCCCATCCTCCATAATAAACAAAACAGCTTAGAACAGATATTAAAAGAGAGTTTGAAGTTTGTGGGTTTCTTCCTTTGTAATATGAATCCGAAAATCTTCACAGAATAAATCTTCCTTTCAAGGACTAACGGAGGTCATCTGTGGGAGAGAAAGAAAAGAGGGAGGATAGAAGAGAAAGAAAAACATTTGTAGCTCTCCGGCCACCCATAGGCAATACTTAGTATGCTTATTATTTTAGCAGGTGGGTGTAGGGGGAAGAAACGTGAACAAAATTTTATGAACTATGTGTGATGGACCTTATTACATAGTTATGTTATTTAATCCTCATAAATGCACTTTGAGAAAGACTTTCCAACATTTTGAAGGAAGCGGAGGAGGCCACAGAAATTAATTTTGTCTAAGGTGACTCAGTTGGTGATTCATCTCACTTCAAAGTCTGAATGTGCGTGTTTATTTCCTGCTTTTAATGTTTTCTGGTATTTTAAAACAAGACTTTCCAACTCCTGTCATTCACGGAGTAGCATTCCATGTCTTGCCATTGCTGTGTACTGCTTATGTTATTTTTTAGTGTTTTTCTCCTCTTTAAATGGACTTTTGAGCTACCCATTGTGTCACCGTTTCCTAGTCCTACCAAACACAGTCATGACAGAACAGTTGTGTTTTCCTTTGTGCTATATATTATGACAAATACACAATTTTAGAGTTTTGTCATATTCATCCATGCATCACCAAAAACACTGTCACTGGTTTTGTACTCACCGCCTGTTAGGAGACCCTGTCCTGGAAGTAAATACACTATCACTAAGATGGATTTCTCATTAGCCTATTTTCACAAGACTAGTCTTTCCTTGTTATTAGGCCACCAACCTCCCCTGGGCTCTTACCCCTTTAAAACTATTCAGCAGGATAAAGTGAAAACAGGAATATCAGTACTTTAGTAGAATCTCAGGAGTGTAAAGTTACAAAGGTGAAACTTGGGCAGTGGGGTAAAGTAAGCCTGAGGCCATAGATAACTCCACTGTGAACAATTCCTGAGGACTTGACAGGAGGAGAACTGACCTATGGCTTCCCTGAAGCAACAGGAAATGTGCAGACTGTGTACGTCCCTCTCAGGTTAAAGTGAGTAAGATGGCAGAGGGAATCCAAGGTTTGCTCTAGAGGTCTGAAACCAGAGTTAGCATGATTTTGAGCCTCCCAAGGATTTTAAAGATCAGATGCTCAAATGAGGAAAAATCAACAACACAACTTTGAAGCTGAGACGGATTTAACTCTATCAAAGGCAATTTAGACTCCAACTATTGCAGTTGCATGGAACTGATTCAGCTATCCTTCATGTTAAATTACTTATTTATTTATTTATTTGAGAAGATGTCTTACTCTGTCACCCAGGCTGGAGTTCAGTGGCCTGATCTCAGCTCACTGCAACCTCCACCTGCCTGGTTCAAGAAATTCCCCTGCCTCAGCTTTGGGAGTAGTTGGAATTACAGGCGCATGCCACCACGCTCAGCTAATTTTTTTTTTTTTTTTTTTTGTATTTTTAGTAGAGACAGGGTTTCACCATGTTGGCCAGACTGGTCTTGAATATGTTAAATAATTTTTAGGTATTCTTTAAGGTTCCCGTGAAGAAAAATCCAGGAAAGGAAGATGTTACATTCTCATGAAACTGCTGTAATTTCCCCATTCTGAGAAGGGTAACAAAACCCTGACAGCAAAATAATGCACTCCTGGATTTTTCACTTAGATGGCAAGGAAGTAGCCTGAGGGAGTAGGGGCCTTAAGAGATACTTGATTCAGAAACTGGAGCCAAATCCAAGACTAGTGTCCTGGAAGAGATATAGCGTGCCTAACTGGGGACTGAGTGGCATGAGAAGGGCAGAGAAATTCCCTGTGAAAGGTTTAAGATGAGGAAAGTCCCGAGGTTCTTAGAAACTTGTGTGGAAATTTGAGATTTAAATGAGGATAAGATGCAGTATGGTACAACGTAAAGTGCATGGGCTCTGATTCAAAACTGTTTGGTTTTTTAAAGTCCTTCATTCACTAGGTTTGTGACCGTGAAGAGTTTAATTAATATCCTTAACCCCAATATTCTCATCCTCAAAATGGAGATAATTAAATTCCCTAATTGCTAGGGTTCTCTCCGTCAAGTGCAGCAATCCACAGTGGATATGTTAGCTTTTTAGAAATCAGTATATTTCTGTGAGATATGTAATCCATATGGTAGTATTCTTACCGCACTGTCTGGTCTGCAGAGTCAAAAGGTCATGAATAGAAAATTGTCTGGAAGCAATAGATACATGAGGCCCCTCATAAATTAAAGATTATGAAATATCTTTTGGAATATCAATTGTTTATCATTATTACAAATGATAATACTTAATGTGAAGTGAAGAGGAAAACACAAATACAGCAGTTCACATATGGTTCCCATTAGTTGGAACAGCTATTGGTGTTTATAAAGACAACTTCACTCACCCATCAGAAACAGAATGTTACTGGATTAATTTTTTAATTAGTAGTGATAGATAGGTTTGGAGTTTTTCATTTGCCTCTGTTTTTAAGGGGCAATTATTTTGTCTGTATCTGCCCAGAGTTGGTGGTATTGTGAAAGACAGAAGCTAGTTTGAATCCTCCCAACATCATGTTTTCTACCTACCTGGGGTAACTCTCACTAGATACTGTAACAACAGCCTTTGTTACCTTACAGGCAAACCCTGAGACCAAATGATTAATTTTCTTTTTTTCCATCCTTATGTGAGAGTTCATAAAGAACTGAGGTACATTGTTGCTCTTTTGCCCTGCTTTAGTTAGTGAGGAGATTTTAAAAATGAGGAGAATTATTTTAGTATTGTTGCGTTGGAAACTATAATGGGTTAAATAGTGTCCCAATGCATGTCCACCCAGAAACTCACGGTGTGACCTTTTTTTGGAAATAGAGTATTTGTAGTTGTAGTTAGTGAAGATCAGGTCATAGTGGGTTACCGCAAGCCCTAATGACTAGTGTCCTTATAAGAAGAGGAGAGGACACACAGATACACAGACACTGAGGAATCAGAGAGAGAAGAAGGTGAGAGAGCCAGATGATGGAGCGGAGCATACACAAACCTAGGAATGCCAAGGATTGCTAGGAGCCAGCAGGAGCTGGGAAGAGACAAGGAAAATTCTTCCCTAGAGCCTTCAGGGGTAGCATGGATCTAATAATACCTTGGTTTTGGACTTCCAGCCTCTAGGACTGTGAGAGAATTACTCTTGTGGTAATCTGCCAAATTCATGGTAATTTGTTGCAACAGCCCTAGAAAACTAATATGGAATCATTTTCCCTTATTCCAGCATTTCGCAGGTAAGGAATGAAAAATACAGCCAAGTAATGTAACTTGTCAACTAGTAGTTAAAATAGATTCAAAGCATTTGTTGTAATCTAGGTCTTGTGACTTCCCTATAAAACTTACTGGTTCTCAAATATCTATTAAATGCATTTAACTCCCTTGAGAAAAACTGAAGGCCTGTGTTTTGTTGTTTTTTTCTTTTAACACATTCTGTTTCATTGTATCGAAGTGTTTCTTCTATCCATATTATGCCTCTAATTGCTGTGCACCTATTATTATTTTAAAACACTTTCTCTTCATTTTCCTTTATGTATATGTCATTAGAGTTACTGAAAACTTCAAAATATTTGTTAACATTGAAATCCTTTCCATTTCCCCCAGCTATCCTCTGTCAACCCTAATACTTCGCTACTTTGTCATTGTACACCTTCCGCAAGGGCAACTTCACAAGATAAGGAATAGTCTTAAAAGAGAACTGCTTCAATCTTAAAACATATCTCTGTTTAAAAATTCTGTTTGATGACAAAGAGATTCTTAGAACATTACCCTCAGTAATTTCATTTTTAAGGGGCCAAGGTTGTTTGTTACTGCCTTTGCAAATTAGGAATAAATTGTTTTTTATTTGCTTCACAGTTTTTATTTAAGGGACAAAGCAATAAATCTTTAAGTAATAAAAAATAAATGTAAAAAATGTTGTCAGGGTAATTGAGTTATGCTGAGCCATAAGTATGCATTTTGACAGTAATTTAGTGGTATCCTTTCAGAGAGGCCCCAGGAATGGAAGTTCCAGGAAATAGTAACATATGCTATTTGGGTGGTAGGAGTTTGCCTTAGGTAAGTCGCCAGACACTCTGGTGACACTAATCAGGAACATACAAAGGCAGGCTGATTTCATGTGTAATTGTACATTGTCTTTTGGGGAAATGTGTTGTATTTCCATAATCAGAGTGAGAAATGGTGCTAACATATCGAAAAGATAATATTTAACTCTATAGTTTTTTTGGCTTATATGAAAAGTAGTGTCATCTTTATACTTACATTGTCTTACTGTTCGTGGAATCTCTGATGAATCTTCTGAAACCACTACCATGAATTTCCTGAAATCTTTTATGTTATCTGAAATATTACTCACAAAGAAGAATTTCTTTCATTTCTAAACATTCTAACATACCTCAGCAAAGGAAAGGAAGAGAAGGAGTCGATGAGCAAAAAAATCAGAGAGAGAAAAGCAAATACATTTAGGTGTAGCTACTTAAACAGCCAGCACCTTCTGAACTTCAGTGAAATCTGTTTTTCCTAAGTTCACCAAAAGATTCCCAGAAAATCTAAATTAACAGCAACTATCCCTGTAGTAGTATTTTAGGGCTGCTGTAACAAATTACCACAAACTGGGCGACTTAAGACAACAGAAATACAGTTTTACAAATTCTAGAGGTCAGAAGTCCAAAATTTTAGTGTCAGCAACGTGGATTCCTTCTGGAAGCTCTGCAGGAAAATCTGTTCGATGCCTCTATCCTAGCCTCTGATGTCTGCCAGCCATCCCTGGTATTGTTTGACTTGTTGATGGAACACTCCAATCTCTGCCTCCATCTTTAAATGGCTTTCCTTGCTGGAGGTCTGTATCTCCAATCTCCTTCTCCTTTCTTTTGTAGGAACACCAGTCATTGGCCTTAGGGAACCCCTAAATCCAGAATATTCTCAACTTGAGATCCTTAATTATGCCTAATAATATTCCACAGGGCACAATGAAACAAATGAAATTCAGGATACCTTGTTTACCTTAGGATATTATATTAAAAGTGAGAATAAACAACTTTCTTTTTATTTTACATTAACGATAGGACATGTCTCTCTCTCTTTGTCACTATTTTAAATTGAGTACCCATGCCACCACACAAGTAGGCTAAAGAGTTGACATAGTATCCAACATTCAAAGATTCATCTGGGCATCCAACTGAAAGTTCATCCCCCTAATGCTTAAATAGAAATCTCTGGATAGCTTTCACCACATTTAGTTTGCTTTTCAGGGTTGAAGAGGGAGCCTCAGCTGCCCATTCTGCTATTCGTTAAAAATAAATGGCTCTCATAAAGAATATTAATTATAATAAACTTTTCCATTTAATAAAACTCAACTTTTCAAAATGGGACTTTGGGTGACACTGGAGAGCAGAGGTGAAGGACATATCAGAGTGAGCAGCCTGTAACTCCAATGCCTCATTGAGAGCAGATGGCGCTCACAATCAGTCCACTTATGATCACTCCATAATAAAGATTAAAGTTGCATGTCCCCATTGAGAGGTGTGCTCGGCAGGCTGCCAAAGCTCTGAAACAAGTTCTTGGCCCACCTTGTTGCATGTTAGATTTTTTTCCTCTCCATTTATCTAAATCATTTCATATTTCTACTAATAAACCTGTCCATTTAAAAAGTTAAATTTTTAAAAAATCACTAGTTTTATGTAGTCATTATTTTTACATGAGGCTATTAACAGTGATAAGAAATTTTTTTTATAGTTCCAGATCTTAACCTTACAATAATATTTTGAGTTATACACATGTTTGAGCTAGTCTGTTTCCGAGGTATATGAAGTTGATAATTAGACAATGAATACAAGGCTTTTTTTTTTTCTTCTGTGAGGCTGGCCTTGTAAGTAAAGAAATGTGGGTGTTATAACATAACAAGGTAGCAGCTGTAACTGAAATTCTAATGCACAGCGGGGAGTCTGATACAAAGCACTTTCATTCTTCTCATGAGTTGGCTGGAAGCCATTCTTTCCAGGGGATAAAGTAGAGCATTGTTCCAATACATGACCACTTGTGAGTTTCCATGGGCAGCCCACACAAGACCTTGGGATGATTATACAGACACAAAAAGCAACCAGCAGACACTTTTTGATGCAGTTTGTGTAAACCTAAACTCTTCAAAGCATGCAGGTGACTATGAAGTCAAAATAATACATTTTCGAGGAATCAGTTTAAACCAGTGATACAATTAACTCCAAGAGAGGCTAATTTGTTTCTCCATCCTAGTATGTGAAATGCTACATAGAGACAGGTGAAACAGGCCTATCTGAGAAGCCTATACCCATTTACACAACAACCCATTTCTTGTCTATGACTAGATTTTCTCATTTTCACTAAGCATCATTTTTATCAACATTTTTTGTTAAAGTATAATAAATATGCAGAAAAGTGTATGGCATAAATTATAGAAGGAGAGCTGGTTGAGTTTTGTCAAACTGATCACATTCATGGAACTCACACAGGTCATAAAACAAAGTTACTAGAATTTCCCTCCTTCTCTATGTCCCCTTTTAATCACTATCTCCTTCAAAAGTAACAGCTTTGCTGATTTTTAACTTCATAAAACTTTGTCTACTTTATATCCATAGAATCATACAGTATACAGTCTTGTTTCTGGCTTCTTTCATTTAGCACTATGTTTATGAGATTTATATGTATTTTCTGTGAGGTCATAATTGTTATTGACAATAGTATTGTGAAAATATGGCACATTTTATCAGCTTTACTGATGATAGATTTTGTTTTTATTTTGAGGCAATTACGAATAGCGTTTCTTTCTTTTTTTTTTTTAGTTATACTTTAGGTTTTAGGGTACATGTGCACAATGTGCAGGTTTGTTACATATGTATCCATGTGCCACGTTGATTTCCTGCACCCATTAACTCGTCATTTAGCATTAGGTATATCTCCTAATGCTGTCCCTCCCCCGTCCCCCAACCCCACAACAGTCCCCAGAGTGTGATGTTCCCCTTCCTGTGTCCATGAGTTCTCATTGTTCAATTCCCACCTATGAGTGAGAACATGCAGTGTTTGGTTTTTTGTCCTTGCGATAGTTTACTGAGAATGATGTTTTCCAGTTTCATCCATGTCCCTACAAAGGATATGAACTCATCCTTTTTTATGGCTGCATAGTATTCCATGGTGTATGTGTGCCACATTTTCTTAATCCAGTCTATCATTGTTGGACATTTGGGTTGGTTCCAACTCTTTGCTATGAATAGCGTTTCTAAGAACATTCTAGAACACAGTTTTGGTGACTATTTGTACACATTTCTCTTGAGTATGCATATCTTAGAATAGAGCAATGTTTCCTGAATTTCTGTTCACCTTTTGTAGAAACTAGGTGTAATTTCAACATGATTTCTTTTCCTGCCTGTATTTCTATGAATATATAATATTTATTCTTACTGATCCTTTCACTTGGAGAGCTGATACTTTTCGTGTTGAAACCTCACATTGCCATTCACAAGGATGATTGCCCCAAGAGTTACTGGGTAGATTAATTGTAATGTTTCCACTGAATATTGGTTATTAAAAGTTATGATGCTCTTTCTACCCCCTTAATTACTCTAAAATGATGTCCTTCCCTGTTATTCCATGGTCATGCCTTTAGTTCAGACTCTATTTCTTACCTATACTACACATTGTCTACTTAACTGGTTCAACTGTGTTTTTCCACTGACACCCCCAGCAAATGCTCAATAACACTCTCCCACTGTGGGTTTGATGGTCAACATCAAATAAATCTGCCCCATGTCTATAAGAGTTAGCCTTATTAACATTGAGTCATTATTTTATTGTTTCAAAATCTTCAATATTATGTCACATTCAAAATATTTTTTCCGCTAAACTCTGGCTTTCATATGTATTCATCATCTGTTGATCTCTTGTTCCAACATACTCATACTTCCTAGGATTCAGCTTACTCCCTTATACCTTCCTCCTTTTAACACTGTTCTTTATCTATGGGTTGGCATGGGTTGGGTATAGCAGATATTGATGCTTCTATCTTTTTTTTTTTTTTTTTTTTGAGATAGAGTCTCACTGTTGCCCAGGCTGGAGTGCAGTGCTGTGATCTCTGCTCAGGGCAACCTCTGCCTCCCGGGTTCAAGCGATTCTTCTGCCTCAGCCTCCCGAATAGCTGGGACAGCAGACGCGAGCCACAACGCCCGGCTAGTTTTTGTATTTTTAGTAGAGACGGAGTTTCACCATATTGGCCAGGCTGGTCTCAAACTCCTGACCTCGTGATCTGCCCGCCTCGGCCTCCCGCAGTGCTAGGATTACAGGCATGAGCCGCTGCGCTTGGCCCATTCTATCTTTTATAATAATTTACAGTTTGTATGTTTAATATTACTAGTATGGTATCATAAAATTGTTTTGTTTCCCCTGTCTAGTCTATGGACAAAGACGATTTTCATTTTAGACCCCAAGTACCTTGCATAGTCTTTGACACCTGGTACATGCTCATGGATTAGGCTGGAAACAATGTAGATACTTGCCTTTTTTGTGCTTCTCTTCTCAAGCATTTGGACTTGAGTTTGTTGTTTCTTATTTTCCCTTATTAGAAATGTCATGTACTTTCAACTCAGCTGCTGAAGTTCCAAATAAAATTCTTAGCCAGAATTGATTCTTGATGATTTCTCTTGTTACCTCACATTAACTATGATGTACTTTTGCTCTTGAAACCAACTAAGGTGGAAGTAGTGTCCTGAGCAGGAGAATGAGACAGTAACTAGGTTTTCAGCGGGCACAGAGTTGTTTATGCAATATTCTAATTCTCCAAATGTCAGAGTTTAGTCAAGGTAGAAAACACCGGCTCCATATTATTGATCAAAATCTTTACAAAAATGCAAGGTCTCCCTTCTACAAGCTGGTCGGTGACCTCACCTCCCTGCAGGCTGATTGCCAATGCATGGCACTTTGCTGACTCTGCAGAGAGGCCTCTAGAAGGCTCATGCAACTGCAAAAAAAAAAATAAAAAGTTTCTATTCTACATGTGCATTTTCAAAATGCTTATCATCAAGTCATATGCCATGTTCATTTCCTTCAGCTTTCTTTTTACTTTTCAAAAACTGAGCAGCACATGTATCAAATGTGTTAAATTGATGATTTCACTTGCTGTTATAAAGTACCTGTAGTGCTTATCCCATCAAGCCCCAGGGCCTGAATTTACTTCACAGGATTGTAAGTGCTGGAGATTTAAGTGGTGCATGTGAAAAGTGTTTGTCTTAAACTTAAAAAATCCAGATCCCTGTTCTTTTCTGTAGCTATCAATCCTAAATTACAACTTCAGTTTTATGACACTGAGAAGGGGCTGTTGTAAAATGCAATTGTTGTACAGGTTTTATCCTTTCTACAATGAAAAGGAAAAATGTGTACTAACCTTCAATAAACATTTAGAAGATTACATTGAAGGCTCTCCAGATCAGTTAGATATCTGTCAGAAGTATTGCTGAGTCCACAACCTACAGGAGAGAACTAATATGACTGGCACACTTTGTTTCTTGGTTTCAAAGTCCAAGTAAAGTTTTCTTACAAAAGATAAATACATGACTGCGAATGTAAAGAAAGCACAAAGAAGTTTCTGACTCACAGTACAAAGATATAAGAAGTAAAATAAGAGATGTTATATTCACATTATGATTAAGCAAATCTATATATCATCTATACGCAAGCATTTGAAATCCAGGGCTTCACAAAACACATTTGATTCTTGTGTAGAGTGCTAGGAAATTTTCACTGGCCAAGGCTATAGCTCCAGTTCTGTTTGTGATCTTTTTGCCATTTATTTGAAAGGCTTAACTTCTTCCTTAGAACCATATAAACATACCACACCAACAAGTAAAGAGGGAATAGAGTCCTGCCCAAATGGGCAGATAAACTACTAATTGTGAGTATGGATCCTGCAGAATCTTACTGGTGAGCTTAGTAGTGAATTACAAAGTCCTGCCAGGCTCAGGGCCAGGCATCAGTGTTGCTGTCCATGGTGGTGAATGGTATCTTACTATTTAACAAGGCAATTTGTATTCTCACAACTTTGGCCCGTGAGAGCCATCTACCCAACATCTCCAGAATTAAGAACCAAATGAATGAAGAAGTGGTAGAAGTATGGAAGTGAGAAAAGAGACAAATGTGTAAAAAAAAAAAAAAAAGAGAGAGAGATAAATGTGTGAAACCATTGGAAACCACAACTTGTGAGAACAGAAAAAGACAGAACATTTTTCTTTTAAAGTGATATTCAAACATTCAGTCACATGGAAACAAACTACCATTGACTTTAGCCACCTGAGGGGTGGCTGAAGAAGGACACGAAAGAGAGTAATAAACAATGCAATTTTTTAAAATATCAGCGAGAAAACCAGTTCTAGGGTGCAGAAAAAAATACATTTTCTCCAGGCATACAGATATTGAATTGCCAGTTAAATACTCATAGTTATTTTTTATATGTTGAAAGCATGTCTTCAATTGTTGTACTGTAATATATGACAATTGAAAATATGCTTTCATATTTTCAATTTGAAAACTTTATTCCAATTATATAATATATAATATGCATTATAAAATATTATAAATTATATAATTTATAAATGATATGTTACTATATAATTTTTAAATTATAGAAGTTATATAATTTATAAACTATATATTACTATAAAATATATAGTATATATTATATAAATATTATATATATTCCAAAATAGGCACACTATTTAATTTCATGTACCTTTTATAGTTTCATCATATTTCTCATTGTTACAGGTATTCTTCTGCCTCTGGTAATTTTACTTAACAAACTCCTCTCTATTAACAATTTGCTTATGTTTCTGGAGCATATAAGCCTGACTAATATTCACAATTATCATTAAAACTCAAGGAGAGATTGAGTAAAATTATTCCTTTCTGCCTATAACTTTTACTTTGCAAAAGAACAATGTAAAGAAATCAGAATAAAGTGTTTACAGTTACTGATTTCTGGAAATTTGAAATGATTTGTGATATGGTTTGAACAACTAGAGGATTGTTTGACAAGAGTTTCCTATTTGTAAAGTGAGTCAATTCATCCCTTTTCTCTTTAAATCTAGTCTCTTCAGGCCTGTGTGGAGCATATTGTATGATTTAGAGTTTGGGAAAAAATAGAAGTACCTCATTGTTTGAAGCAGCTGTTTCCGAAATATTTTTGCTTTTGTATGTTGAAAGACAGCTCTAGTAATATTTCTGGGTTTGGTGCTGTACTTTACACTTGTAAGTGTTATTTCTAGTTCACATACATTATCTCACTGAGTGCTCCCAACTAGATTGCAAATTAATTAATTCAATTTGCTTACCATTGAACAAATAACAAAATTGAAATTCAGAAAAATGTAATGACTTGCTCAGGGTCACTTAGCTAATTCTTGACAGATCTGAAATTAACTCAACCAAGTCCAGTGTTTGCTTTACAATTCCAGAAGAACAAGACTTTCTGTATTGTTTCACATATATAAAAGTGGAATGGACTCTCTTGTCTCGCTTATAGGATGGAAACTAACAACGTTAAGGGTTACAAAAAGAGCTTCATTACAATTACCAGGTTTTCGTATAAGGCAGTTTTAAGAAGTAATTGTCTCAGTTGTTATGAGTTAGCACCCCTTTATCTATGATTTCCGATACTCTTCAAGAAACAAGGTATATTTATTAAAATGATCTAAGCCCTGTTCTCTGATTTTTCTTTTGTTTTCCATTTTTTATCACCAGAAACAAATAAGAATAATGCTTCTTTATATTAGTAGCACTGATTACATATGTAGAACATTTCCACATCAAGCCACACAATTATTTTAGGGCATTCTAATGATTACATAAAAGAAATAATCATAATTTTTTCATTTTTTTTTAAATAAAGTCTCTGAGTCTCGGATAAGTTCAAAAGTTTCTGAAGTTTACAGAGGTCACAAATGACTAAAGCAGACCTACAATTTGGCTGCCTGAAGTGTAGGCTCGTAACTTTACTCCCTGGCTCTTTTATAGCAATGATTCTCAAATGGAGAGGGGAGAATTTTGCCTTGCAAGGGACATTTGGCAATATCTGGAGACATTTGTTGTTTTTGAAACTGGGAGTACAGTGTTACTGGCAGCTAGTCAATAGAGGCCAGGGATGCTGCCAGTAATCCTAGAATATATAGGCCAGCCCCTCACAATGTAGAATAATCTGACCCAGAGTACCAATAGTGTCCGGTTTGAAAAAACCCTGCCTTAAAAAAAAAAAAAAACACTGTCAATATTCTCTTTCTTTTCTGTTTTCCCTATGTGTACTAAAAAGTACAATACTGATTTAAGAATGGCAAATTAATTATTTAAACCCAATCAACTACAGACCAAAAATAATAACTAGCAAAATTAGAAGCACTAGAAAAAGAATTACAATTATGATTTCCAATCCTCCTACTAAATAATATGTTCTACTTGGACAAGCCACTTCACCATTTGCACCTTA
The DNA here is from genome assembly GCF_006542625.1 of Nomascus leucogenys. Taxonomy (NCBI): domain Eukaryota; kingdom Metazoa; phylum Chordata; class Mammalia; order Primates; family Hylobatidae; genus Nomascus; species Nomascus leucogenys. The sequence continues at coordinate 12,237,632 of NC_044382.1, read as the reverse complement.
GTTTTCTCTGGTGTGAAATAAAGATAATAATTCCTACCTTACAGAATTTTTGATATGATTGTAAATTATTTGTCTTATTATTATTTATTCTTTCTGCCTTCCAAGCCTCTCTCACTTCTTTCTCTTGTAACATATTGTCCACAAGGCATTTCCTATATGCCCAAGGTACTTCATTTTGGTGATCTACAGACTTGGCCCATTCTTTGGACTTTGATGACCTGTCTAGTAAATCACCTTTTTTTTTTTTTTTTTTTTTTTGAGATGAGTCTTGCTCTGTCGCGCATGCTGGAGTGCAGTGGTGCCATCTCGGCTCACTGCAAGCTCCGCCTCCTGGGCTCATGCCATTCTCCTGCCTCAGCCTCCCGGCTAGCTGGGATTACAGGCACCTGCCACCATGCCCGGCTAATTTTTCGTATTTTTAGTAGAGATGGGGTTTCACCATGTTAGCCAGGATGGTCTCGATCTCCTGCCCTCATGAGCCACCTGCCTTGGCCTCCCAAAGTACTGGGATTACAGGTATGAGCCACCACACCCAGCCAGTAAATCACCTTTTACTGGTAGATAGACAGACACCAATAGAGGCCTGCTTCTTTCTGTTGGTGCCTGGTTTTCAGAACTTCACAAGGATCCCCTTGGTTGAGTAGCATAATTGACAGAAATTATGACTTATTGGTTCACTTTACCCACGTTTGTCTCCCTCAGAATTAGAATGAGCTTAGGGTGTGTCACACAGTCTTCACTAAAGTCCAAAAAGGAGACAGCAACAATGTACAGGGAAGAGAATAGATCTTGCAATAAGTTAGACCTGGGTTCAATCACATTTGCAAATCTTTTAGTTGTTTATGTCTATACTCCCCTTAATGTTTTTGAGTCGCAGTTATCTTTCATAAAATAGGGCTGTCTTAGGAATGAAAACAAATAATATATGTAACATACTCCTATTATATGCTTAACAAATGGTAGCTAATTATTTATGGAAATGTGTATCATGTACGTGCATCATGCTTCAGTCATGAATTCTAACTATGCCAACAACAAAGTCACTCAAAGTCAACCCCATTTCATTAAACAAAAAGAACTTATAAGCAGTTTCCGAGATATCTTTGTACTTAGCTTTGTTTTTTTTTTGTTTTTGTTTTTTTGTTTTGAGACAGATTTTTGCTCTGTTGCCCAGGCTGGAGTGCAGTGGAGCGATCTCGGCTCACTGCAACCTCCAACCCCCGGGTTCAAGTGATTTTCCTCCCTCACCCTCCTGAGTAGCTGAGATTATAGGCAGCAGCCACTACGCCTGGCTAATTTTTTTTTTTTTTTTTTGTATTTTTAGTAGAGACGGGGTTTCACCATGTTGGCCAGGCTGGTCTCGAACTCCTGACTTCAGGTGATCCACCCGCCTCAGCCTCCCAAAGTGCTGGGATTACAGGCATGAGCCACCACGCCTGGCCTATACTTACCTTTGTATGCCCAACCTTTTTATCCTGTAACCCTCAAATTAATGTGAAGTTATCATTTGACAGAGCGTTTGTTCTGTTTCAACAAAATCTGAACTTACATCTGGCTATTGCAATCTAAAATTCAGTAGTTTACTTTGATGCTATGGCATCACTATTCTTTTTAGTAGCTCTGATACTCTGGGGCTTTGAAGTGATGAACATTTAGCAGATTTTAGTGATGTGACCATTAGGAAAAATTAGGCTTATTCTGAAGAATGGAAACATAAGAAAAGTCCTCACATTTCAAAGCCACCTTCCAGTGATTTCTTTCCCTAACTTCCTTCATCAAAATCTGTTTTCTATGAGTGTGTGTGGGGAGACATTATCAGTGGAAATGAGAGAAATAAGTTTGCCTCTATGAACTTTATTCTTAATTCAACAATATTTGTCCTGAGGGACACTACCTTCTTCAATACCTTAAGCATTACACTGAGTGTCTTCACAGTTGAAGCCAGCATGGAGAGATCAGATGAACAGTGCAATGACATGGACACTACATATGCTAGAGAACAAGGGAAGACAAAATGTCTCATTATGGAGATACTCTAAAATATGTCAATGTAATTCTTTAATACATAAGGTAGTACAGCAGTCTAAAATAGGAGGGAGAAATATTAATTAGAACAGCTTTGAATTCACACATTTACTGCTTTAGAGTGGAAAAGAAGCCGTTCCCAATTCTAAATTGTTATTCCTTGCTTTAAACCACCCAAACTTTTGTGGAATTTGGCATGCTCAGTCCATCAGATCTCCAGCTCCAGATTCTATTCTTTTTTTTCATCCCTTTATTGATGTATTCAGTCATTCAATAAACATTTATTGAACAGTTAGGGACTTTGGTACAATATATTTTTTGATAATCATGTGAATATGAAGTTCGAAATTTAGTGAGGAAGTCATAAAAACAAATAAATGAAATAAATTATGAATGATTGTATTGGTATGAAGGAAACAGAGTGTGTAAAATAAGGTAATAGGAACATACTTTAAATAGGTCAGTGGAGACTCCACTGGAGAGGTGATAATTATACTGGAATGTGTGTATGTGTGTTAAGATGGGATGTGGGGAAAGAAAGTGGAAGATCATTTTAAACTAAGCAATAGCGTTTGAAAATTTCAAGCCATCAGCAGGCGTGGTGGCTCATGCCTGTAATGCCAGCATTTTGGAAGGCTGAGGCGGGCGGACCACGAAGTCAGGAGATCGAGACCATCCTGACTAATGGTGAAAGCTCGTCTCTACTAAAAATACAAAAAGTTAGCCTGGCGTGGTGGCCACGCACCTGTAGTCCCAGCTACTAGGGAGGCTAAGGCAGGAGAATCGCTTGAACCCAGGAAGCAGAGGTTGCAGTGAGCTGAGATTGTGACACTGCACTCCAGCCTGGGTGACAGAGCAAGACTCCATCTCCGAAAATGAAAAAAACAAAAAAACAAAATTTCAAGCCATCTCCAAGACTGTAGTGTGTCCACCATTTCCTCAAAACCTTGCTAGATGCATTGGAGGTAAATATGATGAATTAAGGGCTACCTTTTCATTATACAATGCATTGATGCTACAGTTAATGTACCAAACAATGGCCTGTCTTCTGATGTGATCACTCAATAAAACGATTGTTGGGTGAATTGTAGACCCTTTGGCCATCAGGTGGGAGGCATTGCTTGAATCTTGTTCTTTATGTAAATAATTCCTCCCAGTTTCCTTCAAACAACCATGCAAAGACAGCTGCCAGATTTACTTAGAGCAATGTAAGTATCCAGCATATTTAACATTGCAGCTTATGGAATATCAACTTATTTTAAAAGATAAATATAAATGAATATCCTTTATTTAACCCATTGCCCTTTCTTCAAGGAAGAAAAAGGAGACATCTTTGGAATTTCTTCCTTCATTTCCAGCTATTTTTTTCACCCTTTGCCCACACACCTTCTACCTCCCCTTCCCTCCACTCTTCAGTTACCTCTTCTCCATACCCTGCCCCACCCTGCTGCACATTGTACATGTTTCTTATAAAAGTGCTTGTTAAGGGGATTACTAGTTGTTCATTTGTTCACCTCTTGACTTTGAGTTCCTTGCAGGCATCTACTATGCTAACTTTGTATTTCTAAAACTTAGTGTGGCATTCACATTAGAATGAAGCTCAGTAAATATTTGCTCAAAAAATGAATACAGGAGTAAATGAATGAATGCTAAGTTGGTAGACTTTGACAAAGGCTTGTAAGAAACCGTTCTAAATATCTGATTTCCCAATATTTTTAAAAATCAAATCAAAGAAAATATCCACATAAAATGAATGGCATATGTACATTCAAAAACGTAAACATTGACCTCACTTCACTAAAAAAAAAAAAGTGTGGTCAAACAAAATCTTTCCAAGTTGAACTGAAAGTATTGGGCTATAACCCTTCCACTTTTCCTAAATTAAGGATGATCTCTGTGGATTTGCATCCTACAATGGCATTAGACCTTTTGTGTCTTCATCTGAAGATGAAAAATGTGGAAGGAACTGAAGAAGTAGGCTGGAAATCTTTATCAAGCTCTTTCATGAAAAGCCCCTAAAGATAGAAAAAAGATGGAAAGGTAAGATGAAATAGGAGAAAAAGGTGGGAAAGGAGGAAGAAAGATGGTCTGCCACAAGGTCATAATTTATTTTGGAATCCCTTTTTCTCATGCATAGAAATGTTTACATACTCCATAATGCATCAATTTTTCCTTTACTATTTTCCCAAATCTTGAAGTAAAATGGACTTTCTAGGAATACGCAATATTGTTCTTCCATGGCTTCACACCTCAGGCACCATGACTCATTCCACCTCCTTCCCACTACTTTGAGAAACATATGTACAAGAACGCAAGCACGTGTGTACATTTTTACTAGAAGGTGGACATATCAGAATCTCAAGAAAGTCTTTCCCAGAAAATAAAATGGAAAATAAAGAAAAGACTTATATGGTGATGCCATGAAGCAATAAAAGAGTGCAAATATGAAGGGCTTGAGAGCTAAAAAAAAAAAAAAATATATTGTCTTCAATAGGCTTTCTTTTCTATCCGGACACTTCTAGATATTTCCCTATATTTGCATTTGGATGTTATATTTTTACCAAGTGCTGAAATGCAGAGATTAAGAGTATTATCAATGAAGGCTATTTTTCATCATTTTTGATTGCTGTAGGAGAACATACAAGCCTACAGCTGAGATTCATTGAAGCACCGTTCCCTTCCTCAGGGAGCTGTTATTTCAATAAAAACAATGGAATCAGTTAGCATAGGTAATAAAATAATTATAGTAATTTATTTTGGCTATTAAATGTTGCATCCCCTTAGCTAATCATCCACTTCAAGCTATTATTCAAAGTGTTCTGCTCTTTTTGCCTTTAAGTTAAACATCATGAATTTCTACGCACTGATAAATCCAAATCTAATAAATTCCTGATGTGTTTCCTTGTGCTGTGACTACTGACAGCTCTTTCTATCTTGTTAATTCAGTGTTACTCAACATCAGCAAAAGATGTTTACTAATACAATATAAAAGCAAAGAATTATTTGTTACCTAACTTCGTACTGAGTTACAAGTAAATTTAGCCTTCATCACTTTATGACTACAGAGCATGCTATATTACAAGCAAAGGGAGTATTTGAGAAGGTTTTAATTATGGGTCCTTTGAGGGCTGTACTTCCTAAAACGACCCCAATCATCTCCTGCCAACTGTAGTCCATGAAAGGATACTTTTCAGGATTCAAGGAGCCTAATGTGTATGTCACTATATGACAGTCAGGTTTCCAATTAATTTCAGTTCTATTCAGTTTCACATCAGTTTCATCTTGATAAGATCTAAACCAAGCATATCAAATCACTGGTAAAGTACAGAGTTGTTTTCCTGTATTATAGTTACGTGAGTTATTCAGAGAAAAACCAAACTGGCATACCTGATTCTCATTTTCAGACTCCAGATCATTAAATAAAAGAAACAGCAGAAATCAGTTTAAATGATTCCCATGGCAATTGCATATTCAAGGTTTACAACTCAATACATTTTTGTACTACTATCAGGCACTTTAAAGAAAACATTTCATTTTTTAAAACATCTTTCTCAGTTTTCTGAACTCACCAAATCAATACAAGTTTGAATTTAATTTTTAAAAATACAGCTGCTGAAAAACCTTATTCTTTAGCATAGGTTCTAAAAATAATTTTCAAACCAAAAATATACCCAAGAACTTTACTATGTATATTTGCATTTTGAATATTGTTTCAAGTTTTCAAGTTTCAGACCACTAAAAATTACCTAAAAAAACTAATGACATCTTTGGTCCTAAATTTGTAAAACCAGACATTTCTAGAAATGTGTTTCCAAATGAATAGTTTTTGCTTGATACTCTACTTAGAAAAATATTCTTAAACATGATTTAAAAAATGATAAAATTCATATTGAAACATAGGAATTTTTATTTGAAATTGAATACACATTTATTGGTTTTGACTCCAGTAAAGATCGCAGTTATATATAATATACATGTGAACATCTGAAACTTTATTTAGTTAAGTGAAAGAGAAACCTCCACCAGGAGGTAAAATTTTTAAAATACTTTAGGTTAGTTCCCCTGATGTAATGAGGCTTTTTGATAAACTCATACACACGCTCCCCCCACTCCCAAAATACTCGGTGAATTTGATTCTACTTCCTCAATTGTGTTGGTATTTATAGGACATTACTGCATTTGGTATTATCTGTCATTCATTATAGCAGGAAAAATGTGTCCTGTAAGTTTTGGGTCGTGGTACTGAAGCAGGCTATTTCCCTGACCCCTTAGTGGGACTTGTGAAGAGGGTGCCTCATTTACTCAGCCCGCAGCTCTCAACTCCTCGTGGGAGGGAGCATGCCAGCAAACAAGGTTGGGAACTGAAGTGCCTGGGTGCTGGAACTAGCCAGCCCCTTTGGTGCCGACTAGAACAAATTCCACTCACTCAGACCCCCTGTGCTCCACCCCTTCGTGGGAGGGAGCACGCAGGTGGGTGGGTACAGGAGCCGGGGTAAATGCTTTTGGGTGCTGGCAGGAGTAAAGTCCATACAGGGCCCCGTGGCAGCATCTAAGGGGGGTGCTCACGACCCCTGAAGCCCCAGAGGGAGTGTTACAGTGCTCTTCTAGCTCTGCTGTCCATGATGGCTTGAATATTAACAGCTTAGTGGACCCTCTGCCTTTTCCTATGAGGCAGTTGCCTTCCACCAGCAAGGGCAAAGGGCAAGTGTGGGTGACAGACTTTTTTTTTTATCCGTACTCATGGTTCCCAAGCTGTTGTCTGGCATCCAGGAGAAATGAAGTTGCATGAACAAATTGAAGGATGGTAGAAACAGAGGATTTTATTGCTGATAAAAGTGGCTATTGATGAAAAAGGGGTGGAGTGGGTAGGTAATCTTCCCCTGAAGTCTGGCCATCTCTGGCTGGATTCTTCTCTGAAGTTACGCTGTCAATCTGTCCCTCTGAAGTCAAGCTGCTTTCCTCTGATGTTCAACCATAGTCTCTGATGCCCAGCTGCTTCTCCTCTCTCTGCGGGCTGGGTCTGGGGTTTTTATAGGCATAGGATGGAGTAGGGTGGGGCCGTGGGCAGTTTTGGAAAAGGCTACATTTGAGCACGAAAACAGGGATGTAAGTTCTCACTTGGGGCTGAAGTCTCAGGCTTTTTGGCTTGAGGATGGGGCCCTCACTGGGGACCCTCCTTCTTCTTCCCAGAATTTCCCTCCCTCCTGTCCCTATCAGTATTTCTTCAAACTCACAATGCATTTGCAGTGTCCTACCTTTCCCCTAAACGCTCTGAACATTTTGTTCATGTGATGAAAACTAGAACTTTTAGAATATCACTTCAAGTTTCTGCAGGGTCTTCTGAAACTTATGTTCATTGTGCTTTTGTTTCAAATAATATTTTAATCAAATTTTTTAAAAAAATAGATGGACTTTGTATGGTAACCAGAGCTGCCTTTTATGAAATATGATTGGTGGATGATTTTTTTTCAGGCTTATACTATTGCAAATGAAACCATTGAGTGGAATCCATTCATTAAGACTTTTGACATGAGAAATGAAGTCGGAGATGGAGACTAAGAAGAAGATCGTTATGGCAGCTGTGGTACAGGTTGGGGAGGGTGGCCAGAGAAGGACAAGAGGATAGACACATACATCCATTGTTTAGACATAGAAAAACTCTCCTCCACGTCAGGACCAAAGAGTGAAAATTTTCTTTAGGCACTGCTAATTTCGTGCTCCCCCCAACTTCCTCTTTAAAGAAAAATAAATGTCCGTTTCCTCTGATTTCTCTCTTTTTTTTTTCCTTTTTTTTTGTCTCACTGTGTCGCCCAGGCTGGAGTGCGCAGTGGTGTGTTCTAGGCTCACTGCAACCTCCACCTCCCAGGTTCCAGCAATTCTCACACCTCAGCCACCTGAGTAGCTAGGATTACAGGCAGACACTGCCATGCCTGGCTAATTTGTTGTATTTTAGTAGAGACAGGGTTTCACCATGTTGCCCAAGTTCCTCTTGAACTCCTGAGCTCGGGCAATCCACCCGCCTCGGCCTCCCAAATTGCTAGGATTACAGGCGTGAGCCACCCTGCCCGGCCTCCTCAGGCCCCTCACCCCTTTCTAGATAGCTATGGTCATAGCTATTAACCATGCCAGAAAATATTATATTGTATTGACAACGGTTTTAAATGAATGATCTTTTCCAACTTGTGAATATATTTTACTAGAAAGGAACATTTTTTAAGGTTTTATGAACTCAGTTACTGAATTAGAATTATTGGAAAAACCTTTAAATTAGCTTCTTTTGTTTAAAAAGTTATGTGTTGAATAGCTTAGAGACAGGAAGTGATTTCACAAAGGAGATATAAATGTATTGTGATGAATTTAAGTAGCACAAATAATACAAAAAGCTTTGCATGTAAATTGACTTTATAAATTAGATACCATAAGCTGGTAATAGAACGTAGTAATACCCATGGACAAATTCCAGTCAACATAAAATTTGAGCTCTTTGAAGATACAGTCAAATCTGTTCTCTTAGAAGTAATAGAAATTTTCCGCCAGTGATGGACTTAACACAGTGGATAACCTTTTCATTAGACAATTATGTGTTTCAGTCCACAGGATATTCAGTATATATTTTTGTTGTACTTTTGCAGATGTCAGTGACCCCATTTCATAAAATTTAACTCATACTGAGGTTTTAAACATCTAAAGAAAACCAATAGATGAGACATTGAAGACTATTCTATATCCTCTGAAAGTATTTTTTATTCTTTCTTTAAAACATTATTGCACAAAGCTCCACCTAAACATCAAAAAAATCATTGAAAAACCTGGGTGATAATTACCTGTCTTGGATTTTGCAATAAAGCACTTTTGTATCTTTGTAGCATTTGAAGTTCTAATCCACTTGGTACAATACCCTAGGAAAGGAGGCAAAAAATGTAAAAACCACATTAATCCATTGAACAATGTTTTTAAAAAAAGAAAGAAAAAAAAGGTATTACTCTAAGTCCGGCTTTATTACCATCACAATCAATAGAAACAAATTTGTAGTCACAGTTCACCTTAAGTGACACTAATTAAAAAGAAAATAGTGTGTAATTAATGTGTAATTAAATTGCAATTTCTAATTAGTTTATTTGGGCTATTAGGAACTTACCATTTAGGCTTTCAAGGGAATCTAGTAGATTTTGTCTGAGTCTGATTTAAAATATGTCTAAATAGTACAGAGAGTTCTGTGTTACTTTAGAGTAGATCCCAGAACACTAAGTAAAAATTATAGAGATGGATTCTAAATTAAACTAGAACATTTTAAAGAGGACCTGCCTAAAGGCAAAACAGACAGCCTGCTTATATGAATGATTCCCCACCATCAGAGATAAGCAAGAAGAGGTGGGATGCCTTAAGTGCTGACCATTTAATAGGTGGGCTGTGAAATGCATACGTGAAAATTTGAAGTGGGAGACTTCAAGGGTGCTTAAATCATAAACTTCTGTGATTGTGTGGTTCCAAAGACTGCCTCAAGGATGTAGGTATTGGACTGAGAGCTCCCAGGCATGTTCTGTGTAACCTAAATGTGCCTCTCAGGATGCTTGGCTAAAGCTATAAATGAAGATATTTCTGTCTCCACCTCCAACATAAAGCAGCCCATGTGCCTCTTTCCACTATCTTCATGAAAAGAGGAGAAAAAGGTGATTTTTAAGGAAAACCATTTGTGCTTCATTTTATAAACAGCCTCATTTTAAAAATAGGCCCATTTCATAAACAGGGCATCTTGTAACAGCAGGTAGAAGCAGAGGGTTGTCATATTATAAGGGGCTCTTAAGCAAATTTCTCTGACCTGGCCCTGGGTCTTAGGAACAGAGTGTAGCAACTTATCAATATTGCCGTATAATCTTCCAATCAGAGAGCCAGGTAGCATTTTAATACTTTAAATATCAGAATTTTATTTCAATTAGTTTATTGATGATGTCTGCACTGAAGATGCAATATGGGCACTCAGTAACAGAAAAGTTCAAAGCCGGGCGTTGGTGACAAAGTGACAGCAACCCCCAGATCTCCTAAGGAAGAATAGCCCTGCAGTCTTGGGAAGGATTATAGTAGGTATATGTGTCTCAAGTGAGGGAAGTGTATGAAGAACCCCAGCTTGACCAGTAAAGCATGGCCATCACAGATGGTCACCATCTCCAAGATATTTCAGAAAGCTTCTCTTCAAAGGTGTACCTATTAAGCGTCTTTTGTTTTGAGAAAATTGAGAATACAAAGATGGGTTTTGTTGTTGTTTTGCTTATGTTTTAGTTTTTTGTTTTGTTTATCTTGTTGGTGAGTATGGGGTAGAATTAAAAGAAGAGCTAGAGGCCAGGCACGGTGACTCATGCCTGTAATACCAGCACTTTGGGAGGCCAAGGCAAGTGGATCACAAGGTCAGGAGATCGAGACCATCTAGCCAACATGGTGAAACTCTGTCTCTACTGAAAATACAAAAATTAGCTGGGTGTGGTGGCATGCGCCTGTAGTCCCAGCTACTCGGGAGGCTAAAGCAGAAGAATCGCTTGAACCCAGGAGGCAGAGGTTACAGTTAGCCAAGATCGCACCACTGCACTCCCGCCTGGCAACAGAGTGAGACTCTGTCTCCAAAAAAAAAAAAAAAGAGCTAGAAAATGCCAAACAGTAGAACACCAGAACACACAGGAACCAGGACAACCCAGATGCACCTAGAAACCAGGATTTAATATGGATTGTCACAACAGGGTAAGAGTACAGGAAGGAATCCACTCCATCAATTTCCCTTTTTCATGTTATTCTGCTGGAAATTCACAAGTCCAAGAGACACCATGTGACTAGTCTTGGGTCTTTTGTTTCTCCTCTTATTTACCACTGAAGATGGAGACCTGTGATGTCATGACCCACATCTCTACCCGCGGAGACTCTGAGGCATTCCCCTAGGAGATCTGTATACTTTCATATTCATTTCCCTTCTTTAAGGGAAATGAATCATGAGCAGAAAAAAACACACAACTAGCAAATACATAGGAAACGAAATAAAAACAAAAACTCTTGTCTACCAGGAGAAGCAGGAAAGGATGATTTTAACATTCATTCCGCAATTATTGATTGTTTACAGACTGTCTTCCACTGTGCTCACACTAAAACAACCTTTTCTTTCACAAGGCTGTCAATGGTGGGATACATTATAAAGAGACCCTTAGCTTTTAATGGTTATTTCACATTAAGAATACATATTTGTATCTAGGGTCTCAGTGTTATTTTTCTCCAATTAAAGCTGTTTTTTCTGTCATTTGGAATTTCTACTTTCCAGCAAGTTTTCATGTTTGCAGGATTAGACATCACAGGAGGCAGAAGGCTTCCATCTCAGTTTCAGCCTCAGCCTCAGCAGGACTTCTCAGGGACCAGTGCAGGATGGACAATAAATTCACACCTACATGTAATCACAATAACATCATGGCAGATATCAGAATAGCTGCAATCTGAAGTTTTCTATTCCTGGTGATGGTCCTTTATTTGTAAGAAATAAAAGGACAGGACAGGTTATGGTGCTAGAAACAAAACATATTCAAATCAGATTAGGCACAAAATGGGAAATTATTGGAAGGCTACAAAAGTATCTCATGGTAACTTCGATCAAGAACTCAGCCGAGTTTCCTGATGGACAAACTGGGGACTGGAGAATGCAAATTATCACCATCTTTTATCCAGGCATAATTGTTCCCTAATTGGGTCTTAGATCAAAAGACACTTCCATAAGAGCTCTTCTGATTTCTCTATTATAAACCAAAATACGACTGCCCTCCCACGGCAGCACTCCATATCTATCTTCCCTACTTTATTTTTCTCCAAAAATCTACATTTGCCATGATAGGCTAGGTTATGCATAGGAAGAAGTAAGCTCCAATATTCTAAGTGCTTGTAACAGCAAAAGTTTGTTTCTCACTCACACCATATGTCACGTGTCTATCAAATCTCACTGCCCTTCAGCTCCATGTGGATATATACACACTGTGTGTGTGTGTGTGTGTGTGTGTGTGTGTGTGTGTGTGTAAAATCAAGTTAAAAACCGTAGCATTTGTAGCTGAATGTTGACTAGGACACTTTCAGTTATTCAGGAGTTGTGACTGAGGACAGAATCTGAATTGGAACCCTAAGATTTGTGTACTTTGTGTATTTAAAAAAATGTTGCTAAGGAGCCTATAACCCATGGGGTCAGAAAACTCAGGGTTAATCAAACTAAACATAACTTGTATTTTTCCAGTCCCTGCCAGCCCCTTCCTTACCCTCAGCAGATATAGAAAGTGAATAGGAGAGAAGTTGAACACCTGAGTCATAGGGCTTGTTGGGAGTGAAAGATTGATGGTGAGATATTTTCCTCTTCTCTCCACAGGGTGTTTTTTCCTTAAAAAGCCAAGTACATTTGTGCTTGGGGTGTGGGAAGGGTGACTCTAGGTAAATGGCTCATAATGACGAGGTACAAATGAGAAGGAGAAACTAACATTCCTTCTGTTCCCTGGTTGGATGTCTGCTTAGAAATTTGCATGCTGGGCCAGGCGCGGTGGCTCACGCCTGTAATCCCAGCACTTTGGGAGACTGAGGCAGACAGATCACAAGGTCAGGAGTTCAAGACCAGCCTGGCCAACATGGTGAAACCCCGTCTCTACTAAAAATACCAAAATTAGCTGGGCATGGTGGCACGTGCCTGTAATCCCAGCTACTCGGCAGGCTGAGGCAGGAGAATTGCTTGAACCGGGACCCGGGAGGCAGAGGTTGCAGTGAGCCGAAATCATGCCACTGCACTCCAGCTTGGGCTACAGAGTGAGACTCCTTCTCAAAAAAGAAAAGAAAAGAAAAGAAATTTGCTTGCTGGTTTGTACCCAGACCAGACCAATCTGAGTGGGGGAACGATAACTGGTAAGCTATTTCAGGTGCAGTACACTTGAACAGTCAGCATGATGCTATCTTAGCAAGCATGTGACTCTTCAATAGGTCAAGTAAACACCAGGGAAGTAGCTGCCTCAGGCCATCGTGTTGGTTCCCCTTCCTGTGTTAGGAGATGGAGGAGTGGAGGGGTGATGATGAAATGGAAGCTCCCGTGTCAAGGGATCAGGCAAATGGGGAGACTCCGTGGAATCCTCTGAAGAATTTACATGCATGTACTTGCGAGAATCAGATTAGGGATGCCTGCCACACAGGAGTACCGATGTTTGATATTAGCCAGTAAAATGATGGGGCTACCACCTTAGGAGACAAGAGTTGACTTCTCTTCTTCTCCTCATCCTAACACACTGAAAGCATTTGAGCTTACAAGAAGAAGAACATCAAACTTTGATTCAAATTAGAGATTAAAATTTTAAGTTGGATTGCCCAAAGTAGTAGTATCAAAGCTTGTCCAGAATGTTATAAAACTGCATAAGATAGTGTTAAATAACCAGAAAAGGAGACTTGACAGGTAAGAGTTGAAATCAACAGTTGGAGAAAAAAAAATCATGTCATTTTATACACCAGTGAGTTGCAGATTTCTCAAAAAGCTTGTTACACATGAAACCAAATAATTGCCATTGTTGTGCTCCAAATCTCTTAAAGCTCTTCCATTGTATATAGAAGAGTATTCTCTAAATTATATTCCATGAATTGGCAGACCATGGGAAAATGTTCCATGGTGTGTTAAAACAAGCTATTGTATACTGCATCCCCAATCCAGGAGCACTGGCTGTTTTGTTTTGTTTGGTTTTGGTTTTGGTTTTGGTTTTTGAGACAGTCTCACTCTGACACCAGGCTGGAGTGCAGTGGCATGATCTCAGCTCACTGCACTCTCTGCCTCCTGGGTTCAAGCAATTCTCTGCCTCAACCTCCCGAGTAGCTGGGATTACAGGCGTCCACCACCATGCCTGGCTAATTTTTTCGTATATTTAGTAGAGACAGGGTTTCACCATGTTGGCCAGGCTGGTCTTGAACTTCTGACCTCGTGATCCAACCACCTCAGCCTCCCAAAGTGCTGAGATTACAGACGTGAGCCAGTGCGCTCAGCCGAGCACTGGCTTTTTAAAGGCAATGAAAAGTCCTGTGGCTAAAACATCTGCTAACTTTGCTTAATCCAATATTTTTCCAACTGACCACAGATTCTATTTTGCAATATTGCTATTCATATCCTGCAAAAAATACTGGCTTACTTAGGGAAAGAACCCAGTGCCTAAATTTATAATCTTACCCACATTCCCATACCTTGCTCAAATCAGAATATTTCATTCTTCTATGGACATATCTTTTATTTCTATGACTTTGTTTTTATTTTTTTCCTTGGGCATGTTGATTATATTATTTATTTCTGTTCAACCGCCCCTACTCTTTTTGTCCCATTTTAAGTGCTACCTTGTAATCCATAAAGATTTTGCTGATTGAATTAAGAGTTATTCCTCTCGATACTAACAACGCTTTAGAATGCCTTCATTTAACATACTGACCACAGACCACCTTTTAGTATTCTTGCTGATGTTATTTCTAACACTATTAGTCTAAGTTCACAGAGTGATTACTGTGAATCGGACACTGTGCTCAATTCTGATCAAAACAATTCTATAAAATAAGTAATATTATTGTCATCTTACAGATAAGGAAACTGAAACACAAAAAATAAATAACTAGATCAAGGTCTCACAGCTACAAAATTCAGAGCCGGGACACTTCTCCAAGCTCATTGAAATCCAAACCCGTGCTCTGATGCACTATTGATAATTACTATGCCCCTTTGTGCGCACGTCTTTCTCTTCCACTTGATTATTAGCCCTGAGAGGACAAGGGTCATGTTGAGTTCATCTTTATATACACTCTGTGCCTAATAAAGTATCTTCCTGAGACCCAGGAATTATGCTTAGAATGAAATCAAAACCGTGTGGCCTCAGCATCGTGAGGTAAGGGGAACGTATCTCCATGAGAATCATTCGTCTGTAATTTCAAGGCGCCGATTCTTTGCCATCCACCTGTCATTCCCTGCTTTCGAATTCTCCTCCTAGGGTATCTCATTATGATGCATCACCTAAGTTCCTCTTAGTTACAGCATCTAATGCAACATGACTAGCGCAACATGAGCACATAAGCCCTGGAGAACTGAAGAGCAGGAAGGTTGTTTTCTCCACACTGTAGATTTAAGGGAAGTTATAAAAATATATGTTAAAGGTCAGCAGTGAACCTCCGAGTTAAGAGCCCTGCTGTGGAAGGGTTCCATCCTTCTTCATAGTGAACCAAAGCACTGAATTCCCATGGAAATTGAGTTGAATAAGCCGTGCAAGCAGCTCCGTTTATTTTTCTAAGAAAATTGCCTATTAATGTGCATTATGGAAATAGTGCTCCATGTCAGACCTAACAAGAAGAATTTGGACTGCATGTGCACATGGAAAATTGCCTCCTGTGCTTTTCATCCCAGTGGATCCTGGGGAATTTTCTGAAACTCATTTTCCAGCTCTGCTTGCTTCTTCAACAATCCCTCCCTCTATAAACAATCCCCTCTGAAATGACCTCCCTCCAAAACACCCCCAGATGCCAGCCAGACATGGCAACCACATCAACAATTCAGTGACTCCAAATAAATGTTTTATGGGGATTGGGTCTCCAGGCTGAGAAGAAATCAACCTAAAATAACAGGGAAGTCAGTAGACTGTAGGTTAGCTTTACCACATGGATTGTGGGGACCTGCAGACCTGGGCTTAGATTCTTGCTCGGTCCCTAAGAAGCTGTGTTAGATGAGGGAATTAATATATGCTCTCTAAGCCTCACCATGTAAACAGTATAAAAGTTAATAGTAAAATGTTCCTTTCCCTTCTTAGAAGTATTGTGAAATTAAATGAGATATTTGTAAAATGTTTAGCAAAATATATGTCTAGCACAAAATTAGCCTCAAGAAACAATAGCTAATAGATCGTGATAATATAATTTTATATTCAAGTTTATGATACTTAACGTATAATCTGCAGAATATCTTCTTTTGAAAAGACAATGGAGGAAGTTAGCTTTAAGAAGCAGCAGAACAAATGAATTATAATGGGAAAATTTCATACATTGAGGACACCACTGTGAGAATAAGATGGACTTAAACATTGAGGGAGGAAGTAATTTTTCAGGTTACAGAAAGCAGACATGGAACTACCTACTTGTTCACCCTACATTTCTTACTTACCTTGTCAGTTTCTAAGGCTAGGGTGGATTAGAAATAAAGACTGACATGATGTTGCAAAGGGAAAGAAACATTTCTCCAACACAACACTGTATTAATACCTTTGGTCTCCTTAAAGCAGGCTGGCAGAAACAACCTTGTAAGTTTCAAATTCCCGAGGCTATAGATTTTTACTCTTTCTTGGCAGACTTTCTTTGACCATCTCCTATAGGAAAGCAAGAAGTTCATCAATCACTCTTTTGTTTAAAATACACTATAATAATCATATTTTAAATATCCCAATAGGTTCATTTTAAACATCTGGAAACACAGGCTTTCTCCCAGACGTTCTAAATTGTGTGTCCCTTTTTTAAAAAAAGGCTTATACTGATGATGTGCTCTGAAGCTGTAAGGCTGTGATAATCTCCACAATAATAATCTATTATTGCAATGTAGTCCATCTCATATTTAAAATGTAAAGGTATACTTTAGTAAAGTCATTATGAAGAAAATTTTTAAAATTCTTTATTAACTTTTGGGATTTATTTTCCCCACTTTCCAATAAAGGATAAATGAGGAGACAGACCAGTAGACGTAATGACGTGAAGATGGTATAACAGGAAAAAAAGCACAACAAAATAAAACAAAATGGGTAAGGAAAAGGGGCAGAGGAAGTAAAAAGTTTTTAGATAAAAATAAACTAAATTGAAGTGCATGGGATATAAAATGGATAAAGGCATCAAGAAAAATGAGGAAAAATGATGGGAAAAGATAATTGTACCAAATGAATTGCTATTCAAATATCTGGTGCCTGGTTGTACGTGTT